>NC_060267.1:100634607-100819921 GCF_021613505.1 Equus quagga | reverse complement strand
TATTTTTTCCTTTTTCTCCCCAAAGCCCCCCGGTACATAGTTGTATACTCTTCGTTGTGGGTCCTTCTAGCTGTGGCATGTGGGACGCTGCCTCAGTGTGGTTTGATGAGCAGTGCCATGTCCGCGCCCAGGATTCGAACCAACGAAACACTGGGCCGCCTGCAGCGGAGCGCACGAACTTAACCACTCAACCGCGGGGCCAGCCCCCCCCCCCCCCCCCCCACCCCCCCGATGCCTGTTTTAAAAGACACACAGATTGTGCTTACTTTTCTGTTTCTGGCTGGGGGGCTAGGTGGTATAAGAATTAAATACGTTAGTACATGGAAAATGTTTAAAATGTTCATTATTCTGTTAGTGCTCCGTGTTAGTTACAGTGATTGCAACTGTTGTTATTTATCCTCATTATTACTGAGCTTGGAAGGGTCTCTCCCTCCCGAGAGGAGGCCTCACAGGAAGCCTGGGCAGAGCCAGCTCTGCTTGGCTGTTGGCACCCGGCCTGCCTGCAAGCCCTGGCGTCTGCCATCCTGTCACATCCCCTTCTGGGCCTCAGTTTCTGCACTGAAGAGGGCGAGCTTCGTGAGCCTGTGGTCATTTGCTGGGGGAGGACATTTTGCCCAGTGGTTAGGGGAGCAGATTCTGTAGCCAGACCCCCTGTAACCCTCACCCCAGCTCTGCTCCTCACACCCTCTGTGACTTAGCCTTTCTGTGCCTCAGTTTCTCCATTTGTAGCGTGGGTGATAGTGGGAGCTCATGGAGTTGTGAGGATTGAGTGAGTTAATGCCCGTAAAGTGCTTGAACGGCGCACAGTCAGCACCTAGACGGTCGCCTTTAGCTCATATTTCAGGGCTGCGATCTGGCTGCTGGAACGGACGATGTTACCTGTTTGGGAGAGGCGTTGCTGGACCAGAGTGGAGCATCTCGCTCTGGCCACAGAAGGACGGTAGTGAGGGATGCAGTTAAGAGTGAAAACTGTTCGTGGTGCGAGGCGGCGGCGCTGGGGTGACAGGCTGCAGGCTTGGCCGTGAGTGACTAAGCTGACAGACTTGTGTGTGCTTACAGCCGCGTGCCCAGCTGCCGACTTAATGGCCCCCAAGAGTGGACAGGTATGAATGTTTTGCTCGTGGATTGGGAAAAATTGCCGCTTGCCTATGGTGAAGATGTCTTAGACAGGAGGGGCAAATGGCATCTGCCATGGGTGAGGGAGAGGTCCCTTGAGGCCCAGGGACACTTGAGGGTGGAGGCGCAGAGCTGATGCCCAACCCTGTGTCAGGTGGAACCTGGCAGCAGTGCCTCTGGAGTTCTCAACAGGGTGGCCTGTGCTGATCTCGGGGGCCTTGGGCAACTCTGGCATCCTGGGGCTGTTTCTGGCACCTAATGAGACTGAGAGCTCCAGAGCCTGGCCTTGGGATCAGTGGCCTCAGGTCCCTAGTTCTGCTGCTCTGCCCTCTCCAGCCTGGTCTAGCCACCAGGCAGCGAGGCAGCTTGCTGCAGTGGGCAGAGGGTGGCATTGGGAGCTGGAGAAACTCATAACGAGTCCCAGTCCTGCCCTTTGTGAGTGTGTAGTCACCTCCGTGAGCCACAGCAGCCTTGTCTGTCAAGTGGGGATCTGGAGGGAGAGGCAGTGGGTAGTGCCCACAGGAGGTGCCCAGTGCGTGCTGGCAGGAAGCGGAGAAGGGCACAGCTGGGCTTGGGCAAAGCTGTAACTGTTTTTGGTGGGTCTGGAGTTGGTGCAGGTTTAAGACTGGAACTGAAACAGGCTGCAGAATAAAAATGGTAATATCTGATGTCTGGGTGGCCTTTGAATTTTATACATGCTTATCTTATTTTAACCTCCCCAGAGCCCTGTGAAGGAGCTGGTATTATTCTCGTTTTACAGACAAGGAAACCAAGGAGAGAAAATGAAATAACGTATTCACGCTTTGCGGGACATACGTTTGGTCTTTTGATTCGTGTGTGTCTTTCTCCCTCCCTGACATTGTTTCAGGCCTTGAGTTTTTTAGGACAGAGGATGAGGCAGAGGCAGGAAGGGGTGGGGGGGTGGAGAAGTAGGGGAGACAGACCTGCAGGACTCCCCCACTCGTGGACAGGCACAGAGGCGCATTGCCACTTTGCAGAGTGGACAGAGCACCCTTGGAAGCTCTGGCTAGTGGCCTTGAATCTCAGAAACGTGTTTGCCAGCCCCAAGAGGACATGTGCGTGTAGGACTGCCCTCCAGATTCCCTGATAGTGTCAGGATGCCTCTCTGTTGGAGATGATGGAGGAGACGGGGCTAGAACAGGGCTGGGCTCACGGTAGGTGTCCAGAAAACGCTGCCTCTCCTATGGCTCCTATTAATTGGTATCAGCAACGGTTCTTGTCGTTGCCTTTATTTCCCTGTGTAGGCTTGGACAGGACCCCAGAAGTACAGTTAGTCCTGTGCGAGGGTTGGAGAGGAAGTGTCTAGGGAAGACGCCCCTTCCTCTGCTGTTAGTGGAGGGGGGTACCCGCGTGCAAACTCAAATTCTCTGTTCCCTCTGAGCCCTTGACTTTTCCCAGAGCCATAATTTAAATGTGCAGGGTTTGGGTTTTTGTTTTTTTTTCCCCACTTACTTAGTAAAAATGGCAAAATGGCCCAGGAAGATAACAGGCCTTGATGTGGATAGAACATTCTTAGCACTATTTTAAACTTTTTCTTGTAGAAAATTTCAAACAAATACAGAAATAGAGAGAATAGCATAATGACCCCCATGGGCAATTATATTTCATTGCTGCCAGATTATTTTGAAGCAAATCCCATTTTCTTGATTTTAAATCAAGGACCTGTCGTGCAATCAGCCTCATTTCTGACCAAGGTGGAGGTGTCATATTGTTGGGGTGGGTCCTGGGGCAAAGCCACAGAGATCCCTGAACAGCCCTTGGCTGTGTTGGCAGCCTGGGCCAGTTTCCCAGCCTTGAAGACTGATCCTGCCCCGCTTGGGGAAATCTATGTGGGAGGCCCAGCATCTGGAGGTGACTGGAGAGGCCAGGCCTGGGAGTCCCCATCAGACAGGGCTTTCCTTGGGGAAGAGCTCTTGGCCGCTCTCCTTGGATCAGGGGCGCCCAAGGTGCTTGCCGGCACTCCTTGGCAGGTGTGGGCTCTCTGCTGAGTTTCCCCACTGGTCCCCGCCTGCTGCCCCTGGCTGCCCCTTGGCAGGTAGTAGAGTCCATAGGCATATCGGCCCTCCCCTTGCTTGGCCTCTGGCAGCCTGACATGCTACCCTCAGGTGCTCTTCTCTCTGGCTTAAGAGCCTGGGCCCTCATGGGTTCCTCCCAGCCCTCTTGGCCAGCTCCTCTTCCTCCTTAGTCTGTTAGCACTGGGCTTCCCCAGGCCTCTGCCAGGCCTTTGTCCCTTCTCTTCCATCCAGCAGCTGCTAAGCTGGCTTCTTGTCCCCCCCCCCCCCCCCCCCGCCCAAATCTGCTGCTTTGCCATGTCTTCATCTGTCTGCCCACGCTCCACCCAGAGTACTGCAGTCATCCTTGACCCCTCATGTCACCTGTACCCACCGCATGCCATCATCACTCAGTCCTGGGCCCTCCCGCAGTGCCGAGTTTGGAGCCTGGCACATAGTAGGTTCTGTCATTATTATGAATACGTTATTATTACTGCCCCTAGCGTCTAACATGGTGCTTGGCACATAGAGGACCCTCAGCCAAGTTTAGTTAAAAAACAAACAGTGGCCAGAGTCCCACCCAGTCCTGCCCTGAACCAGTGACCACCCCAAGTCAGTTCGCCCCACGCTGTCCTCAGGCACAGGTACTGGTGTCGGGTCACATGGTCTGATACCTGTCTCTGAGTGAAGGCTGCTCCTTAAGGCCTCTTCCCACTGCTTCCCACTCACCACCTTATAGGCCCCCCTTAGTGCCCGTGATGCCATGCGATGTGGGCAAGGAATAACAGTCTTATGCTGTGATAATGACAGCAGCTACCCTAAGCACTTCCTGGGTGACAGGCCCCAGGCTGAGGATTTCTGCATGCATTAACATTTGGCTGTGAGGTAGATAATGCCCCCATTTTATGGCAGAGAAACTGAGGCACAGAGAGATCAAGTCACTTGCCCAAGGTCACAGAGCTCCTGCCTGCCAGGTGCCAGACAATTGCCAGGGTAGGGCTCTGTGTGCCAGTACTGCAGTTGTGGGAGGTTGAGGCGGGCTGCGTTCCCACCCTTGAGCCTTCATTCTTCCCTAGACCTTGTCTCAGTGCCTGCCCTGGGCCTGGTGTGCAGATGGGGACCAGTCGGGTGGATGCTGACGTGCTGTGGAGCCCTGTGGTGCTGCACTGCAGGCCCTGGTCCCGAGAGGCAGGAGGAGTTCAACGGGCAGAAGGCAGGTGGCTTTAAAGCCGCACGGAGGGGAGAGCATGACAAGGCGTGTGAAGCAGCTTATCCATCAGCTGGTGACCCACTGCCTCAGTCAGCCTACCCTTCCTCACCCTCTGTGTGAATCACGGCCTTGGTCTCTCTGTGCCTCAGTTTCTCCATCTACAAAATGGGAAGATGATATTGCACCTACCTCAAAAGGTGGTTACATACCCCGCCCAGAGTGAGCCCTGATGAAAGCGCCACGTGGCGTCTGGGTGATTGTGACATGTCACTGTAGGTTTGTCACTTGTAACAAATGCACCACTCTGGTGGGGGATGCTGATAGTAGGGGAGGCTGTGCATGTGTGCGGGCAGAGGGTACTTGAGGCTCTGCACTTTCTATTCTATTTTGCTGGGAACTGAAAACTACTCTAAAAAATGAAAATCTACTAGGAAACGTCACAGGATGATCTGAGTTGGTTCCGTGCTGAGCGCTCAGAGCAGTGCCTGGCACGGTAGCTGTCATCTGTTGTTGCTGTGTTATTGTTCTTTCCACCATCGTCAGTTCACTCTCGCATCCATTCTACAGTACACTTTCTAACCGCTGTGCCGGCACTGAGGACACAGACACGCACAACACGCCCCTCCCGGGGTCCACTCACGGTTGGGCAGAGGAGGCCCGTGGGCTCTGCTCCCTCTGCTGTGGGGCACCGAGTGTCCCGGGAAGGGGCGCAGCATGGCAGGGCGGCTCGTGGCCTCCAGCCTGCAGACAGCGCCGTGCGGCCCGAGCTTTGCAGTGAGCCGGGGCCTGCGAGACAGACAGAGGGCTGGGAGATGGGCAGGGGCGGGGCATCGGTGCCGCCCTGAGGAGTTTGGACGGTGACAAAGATTTTAAGCCAGCCAGGACTTGGGCACTTTGCATTTTAGAAAGTGCTTTCTGGCCGCTGAGGGGTGGGCAAGTGTGAGGGGGAGCCCGAAGGTGCTTTGGTGGTGGCTGTGGTCTGCGATGGGACTGGAGAGCCAGGGCCGAGTTTGTCCTGGGCTCCGAGCGGGCCACACGCCTAGCCCTGGCTGACAGGGTGGGCTGGAGGCAGGGAGGCCTGCACGATGGGCATCTTTCTCCCCCTCTCTGCCCACACTCTCTCACAGACCAGCCTCCCTGGCCTGTGCCTCCTGCCTGGCACTCTTGGCGTGTCCCTGGGGTCCGGCCCAGCCCTGTCTGCTGGAGCCTGCCACAGAAAGCTGCTTTATTCAAGTCCATTTTGCACGTATGGAAATAACTAGAGGCCTCTGTATTTAATTTGGCTCAGCTGGGAAGATTCTTGGCTGTGTATGTGTGTGTGTGTTCTGAAAAGTCTTTCCGAGTGAGCCCTGGGGTTGGAAGCTCTGCTCGTCTTTGTGCAGTCAGAACCAACAAGAACCGCCCTGGCCTGGCTGCGGGTGAGGGTCTGGCAGAGGGCAGGCTATAGGAAATGGCTAAGAAAATAGATAAGAAGGGAAAAGGATGATGCAGTCCACAGATGAGATCACGGCAAGAGAAACGGTTTTGTAAACTGTCACTCAAGACCGGGTAGGCACTGTGGGTAGAATGAAAGGAAAGGAGCTTTTGAAAGTACAAAGCTTTATACAGACACACACGAGATGTCCTGGTTCCTGAGCAGGGAGTGCTTTATTTGGTGTCGGACTGGAGAGCTGCTTCTCCTGAGGTCCCTCTTTCTGGCCTTGACCAGCCCAGCAAGGACTCGGGGAAGCCCTCCTTCTCGGATCAGTGGTGCTGCAGAAAGAGCGCCGTGCATTCACACAGGGATTCGAGGCTGGCAAAGCGTGTCCTCGCTCGATTCCCACATTCCTCTTGGGTAAGCGGAGCAAGAATGATGCCTACTGCAAAGATGAGACACCGGAAGCCCCTAGAGGTGAGGTAACCTGGCCTGGCACTCAGCCCGGAAGTGGGGATGCTGCGGCTTGACCTGTCTGATCTCCACCCACAGCTCTCCCCACACTCCCTCTGGGCACTGCTGGAGCCGCAGGGGCATCGTTCTAAACACGGACATGGGCACAGGGTCTGCTGAGAGTGAGCAGAGCGTGGCTTCAGGCCCCAGGACGGCACCTGAGGGTCCAGTTTTAGAATAAACACCAGATATCAGACACTGATTTAGACTCTGTCTTGACTGTAGGAAACTGAGGAGTGGGGATGTCTGGTGAATTGCAGGCCGGTGGCTATGACGACCATGTGATTGCGGGTGGAGAGCAGGGTGATGGCGTCACTTTGGTAGGGTCTGTAAAAATCAGACACTCAGAGGATGCAGTGTGCGGAAACCTTGGCGTTCCCACGAGCTGTGTGGAGCTGTGGGAATTCTTGAGCCCTGGCCCTCAGGACTCAGTCTTCCAGATCACTTTCCCTGGGAATGACTGATCGCCAAGCTGCAGATCCTCCTGCTCTTTGACTTGGGTCTTGAATTTTGGTCCTTTGCAAGCACCGCAAGCAAATGCAGATGCCCTCAGTAGGCAGAAAGGTGATGTAGGGGAGAGGAGCAGGCCAGGTTGGATGGGCAAAAGGAGTGGCGACGACTGTGGCAGTAGGAGAGCGTGTGCTGTCTGATGGGCGTGGCTGCCACCCCATCTGACTGTTGTCAAGTGGGAATATGGGCCCAGTGTGGCCAGATCCTCAACTGTTTCCCCCAAAGAGGAGTCAGAAGCTTTGATTTTCATGTACAATATCTAGATGTTAAAATGTTGGTAATTCCTTCCAATTAAAAAAAAAAAACCATTTCGCCCAGGGGCTGCCAGTCTGGAGCTCTTGTGAGCCCCTTACACGTAGGCCTTCTGTCTCCTGGAGAGCTCTGCCCCGTCTAAAGTGTCCTTATGAGGAGTGGCAGGGTGGGTGCCTGGCCTGGCTCTCCAGTGGCTCTGGACCTCCCAGCTGGCTGTCCCAGAGGTGAGGTTCAGGGTCCCAGATGGATGGGCCTCACCCTTGCTTTGGGTCTTGCCCAAATGGCACTGGGAGAATACAGGGCTTCTTCACAGCCTCCCTCTGGAAAGGCTGCCCATCCTGGGTTTGGCTGCAGGACTGGCATCAGAGGCCTCATTTCCCTCTTGGATTGGTGCTCCAGTCCCCCAAGATGTGGGGAGAGATCCTCAGGTAGGTTGGGGCCGTCTGCGGGACTGATAGTGACGCCAGTATGAGCAGTACCTCGCTAAGCAGAGGCCCTGGCATGCAGGGTGTTTGGACTGGCCTCCACCCCTTCCCCATGGGCTGCTGGCCCCCAGAGCCTCCTGGTTGCCCTCTGCCAGCTGGCTTTCAGCACCTTTGCCAGGCTGTGGGGTGAGTCTCTGCTCCTGCTTCCTGTCTGAGGCCCTGCCAGCACCATCCCCACCCGGCCGGCCTCCAAGGGTTGTGGGAGGTGGGCAGAGGGCAGAGGTGGGCCCAGAGGAGCTAAACCAGGGTGTCCCTGAGGGGTGGGACTGCATGCAGCCCCTATCCTTTTGTGACTTGAGGCCTGGGGGTCAGTGTTCTGGGCACAGAACACATCTGTATCTCAGAGAAACTCTCCGATTTCCGCAGCCATTTAGTATTTCCGAGGTCCAGATGCAGGGCGAAGGAGTGAGCACGGACACAGGTTCAGAGTGGCAGGTCCCTGTCGTGGCTGTGCCACATGTCAGCTGCATGACCCAGATAGCCTCCCTCCCCTCCAGGCCTCAGTGCTTCCACTCGTAAAGGGGGGGGGAGTGAGCCCCGCCGTCTGCTCACAGGGGGTCAGCGAGTTGGCCCAAGTGAAATGCAGGCAGGCCAGGATGAGAGTGACGTCCCCCAAGGGTCTTAGAGGAAAAAGAGAGGGCTTTGATCCTCGTGGCTCCTGGTCCACGGAGAAGATAAGACACATGGGCCGCAGTTGAGGGAGGATGCACTTGACATGGAGTTCTGTGGCTTCAGATCCTGATTGTTCCCTGGGCATCATTGTTCTCGTCTCTGTATTTGCTGAATGAATGAATGAGTAATGCTACTTCCCAGGTTTGTGTGGGTTCCTTAGTCACTGGTAGCATCACTCATTCATTCATTCATTCATTTGACAGATACTAACTGAGCTCCTGCTTGTGCTGAGCCTTCTTCGCAGCACTGGGGGTGCCCGAGTGCAGGACAGAGGCAGCACAGCACCACACCTTTGCCCTCCCAGAGCTGACTCTCTAGTGGAGAGAGACTGAAAATTAGAACAAATGACAAAGGGTGGCGCCACATAATGAGATATGCTATGAAGAAGCCAGGAGCTCAGTGTGATAGAGACGGTTGAGGTGCGGGAGATGGCACCTGTGCATCTAGAACACCCCTTTCCTGCCCTCCTGCCAGGGCTGACGCCTTCCCCTGACGTTTGCCGTGCTCTGAACCCTGCAGACACCCTGCACTGGCACCCACGTGCTGTGGGGGGCCGCCCCCAGCCCTGTGCTAAGCGCCGTGTTTGCACACAGCTGAGACCCTCGGCTCTTTGTGATGGCGTCCCCCGAAGTCGTACATGGACAGGGGAGATCTCATTCTGGGTTCTTGGGGCTGACCTCTCACCCCTCCCCAACTCCAGGAATTCTAATCTCCAAAGCCCACTCAGGTCCTCCCGGCTGTTTCGATGGGAGTGACTCATAAGCAGAGCGGGGGGAGGTCCAGCTGGGCTCCAGCAGGCGAGCAGACAGACGGTCTTTATGTTTGAGACTGAAGCCTGGGCCTGGCCAGCGAGGCTGGAGCCGACACCTCCCCGGGGCCGGAAAGACAACCTTGGAAAACATGTTGACAGGATGGGGTGAGGGCCTGGCTGTGTGTGCTGGGTTCACAGGACACCAGACTTCTTTCTTCCCTCCGGCTATGTGCTGATGAGAACAAGGCCTGTCTGAGGAAGGCTGCAGCCTCAGCCCCCCTGGAAGATCCCGTCTAACTGTCCTGCAGAGCTCTCCAGGCACCACTTCCCACGCCACCAGGATGCCACCAAGTGGTGGCCTCGCCCTGGCTGTGCAGGTGGGAAACTGAGGCCCAGAGAAGTTGGGTTAGAACCCAGATGTCGGACTCCAGCTTAGTCCTCTCGCTGTCACTCACGTTGTTCCCGCGTTGGGATGGTGCGTGCCTGGCAGAGCTGCGCAGACTACTCAGGCCAGCCACCAGGAGGCCACTGCCTTGCAGCGTGGGCATCCTGAAAAGCTGCACCTTTTTTGAGATGCACCAGTGGCCTGAGGAGACCCCTCCACTCCTAACTGCTGTCCGCATACCCGCGAGCTGCCTGCCCATCTCTCCAGCAGCAGCTGACAAACGGTGAAATGCTGAATGTGGGTTCCGTAAGCAGAGCTCTAATAATAGCCTCCTGCTTTGAGAAGTCCATTGTTCCGAGTCCTATATTTTTATACGTATATAAAAGCCACTTCTGGAGGTCTCCGTGCCGGGTAATTAGAGATAATGCTGCAGCCTGTGAGCCAGAGCTGGGCCAGCCCTTATCTCAGCCTCGGCAGGGCGGGCCTCAGGGTGGGAAGCAGCAAGACCGGTCTTGGCCATGGCCCTCTCCCCCAGAGGTGACAGGCAGTCAATGGAGAGGTGGGGCCAGTGACCTGTACCCATGCAGACAGGCAGGGGATGGTTGAGCTGCCCAGGAAGGGCTGTTCCAGGCTCAGGGGCCACCTGAGAGGTCTGTGGGTCACGGAGGCTAAAAGGCGTGGGGATGGAGACCAGAGGCCAGTGGTAGGGGCTCTGGGCCCACTCCCTGCACCCGGGCACGGGGTTGGAGTGAACCCCCCATTTTCTCTTGGTTTGCCTAATCTAGACCCCAGGCTCCTGGAATTGGCCCTGCCTGAGCCCCAGCTTGCTGGTGGCAGGGGCGGATCAGCCCCCTCGGCAGCCCCATGACCCTTTCCCTGCCACTCAGAGAAAAGCCAGGCCCCCAGAGGAGGGGCTGTCACCTGGCTACCTGCCCCCCACCAGCTTCACCTCAGCCGGTGCCAGCCCCTTCCCTTCTGGCAGCTCCTCTCAGGGCCTCTCTGCTCCTGTCACCATTCACATGTGCCCAGGTCTCTCCCAGCTTCAGAGCCCCAAGCCTGCCCTGGAGCCCCTGCCCCTTCAGCTGTCCCCTGCTCCTCCCCCTTCTACTCAGCCGCAGCCCTCCAAAGTTGTCTTCAGTCCCCCTTCTTCTGTCCCAGCTTCCTCTCCTCACCCCGCCGCAGCCCAGCTCCTGCCCCTGCTCCTGACCAACAGCTCATGTCCCTGTCCTCGGCTTCTTCCACTTCTCGGTGACATCTGGCCTTACCAGCTTGGCTTCTAGGCCCTTGAGGACTCCTCTCCTTCCTCCTGCTCCTCCCATAGCTGTCCTGCTGCCCGGCTTATCACTGTCCCTCAGATTGGTCCTCTTCTCCACCCCACTGGTGCCACCTGATGCAGGCCCCTCGTCCCCCTCAGAGTCACTGAAGTGGCCCCCATCCTCCCTGCTAATGCCATGCACTCTGCAGTTAGAGTTGCCTTTCTAGAATGTTACTACCACCCTGTCCCTCACGAGTTAAACCTTGGACCCTTCCTCGGCCTTGCCCTGGTCCTGGAGTCCAGTGCAAACTCCTTAACAAGCCTTAAAAAGTCCTGAAAATTCAGGTCCTATCTGCCGCCCTGACCCCTATCCATGTTCCCACCAAACTGAGCTTTTCCGTCCCTGTGTACATTGTGGACCTCACTTCCGTCTGCTCAGCCCTCACAAAGGGAGTGTCCTCAGCTGAGAGCACCCCTCGCCTGCCACGCGGCCACTCCTCCTTGGGTCCTGGCTGATGGTACCTGCCTTCTAGGAAGCCTTCCTACCTCTGGCACGGGGCACGGGGCACGAGGCTCTGCTCTCCATCCTGCAGTGCCTGACGCCTCCCCCGTTCCTGTTCCTAACACAAGCCATCATCATCATCTAACTGTGTCCCGGTGTCCCCATGAGGACAGGGCTTGTCTGTCCACAGCCACATCCCCAGATCCATGTGACAGACACAGGCCTGTCACGTAGTTGGCATTCAGTAAATGTTCACGGAATGAAGTGCCTAGCAGACGGAGGGAGGGTTGCAGGGAGGGTCCTGGGAGAGGGCAGAGCTTCCCATGGGTGGCTTGTTTTGTGTCTACATTGTAGTTCCCGGGCAACGTGGCAGTCCATGGTTTGGTGAATAAGACTTTTAGGTCCAGAGAAAAATCTCAAGAGAGATTAAAACCAGTGAGCTTTTAAAATCACCTTCCTTTTTTTAAAAAACAAAACTCTATAGTAATTGTTCTTGTTGGCTATGGTTTAAGCCTAAGTAAGGGAGCTGGGCCAGGCCCACCCCTTAGACTCCCGCCCTGGTACCCGGTGGTCCGCTAGGGGCCCAGGAGGAGACAACTTTCTGCCTGGGTTTGGAGGGCGAGCACAAAGTTATTTCCTGAGCACTTGCCGTGTGCCCAGCCCAGTGCCCCACCCACACAACAGCCTTGCGAGCTTGGGGTGAATTTAGAACCATTTTACTGGTGGAAAGCTGAGGTCCCGCTGGGGGAAGTCACACAAAACACACAGCAGCTGGCAGGATTTGGACCTGTGGCTATGGCTCTGTGCTCTCGGCCCCAGGGAAGCAGGCCCAGGACAGACCCCTGGGTTCTTCGCGGACAGGCAGGTATCCACCACCAGGTGAGCGGGCGGCCCGCTAGGGGCCCAGGTCACTGCAGGTGGCCACTGTCGGCTCAGTGATGAATGCCACCTGGGAAGCCATTCTCTTCTGATTCTTGTTGTCTAAGAAAAGCCGGAAATCTGGATTTTGAGTGAACGTTTCTGATACCTAGTTCTAATTTAAGAAACAAGATAATGGCAACCCCTGCTCTCTGTAGACCAAACAGAGCCACGTGGGCTGGACCCAGGCCCTTGGCCGTGGGTGTGCACCTCGCCTGTGGGTGGGCAGCGGGAGAGGAGCACTGGCCTCTGCCCCATCTGCCGCTGAGTGCCTGGCAGAGCTTGAACAGGTCTCTCCTCCTGGGGCCTCAGTTTCCTCATGTGTCCAACAGAGGGACTTGTCAGTCATGGGATTCCAGACAGGCCACGTGATACAACCACTCAGGGCTCTTTTCAAAGTACAATTTCTGGGGCCCCCTCGCTGACTGACCCTTTGAATTCTTGGGATTTTCAGGCCTACACAGGAATAGGCTGCTGGTTCTCCCCAGGTAAGTCTAGGGATCAGCCTCGTTTGGGGCCACGTGGCCTTAGGCCCTCTGGGGTTGTCTTCTGGTTCTGAAAATTGTCTTGTGCCTGTCACCCGGCCACCCCCTCCTCAGGGAGGGGTGTTAGTGTCTGGCCAGAGAGTCTTTGTGCCTTTTCATTCTCATGGTTGGGACTCGGGGGAGAAGAAAAGCTTCCAACTTTTATTTTGAAAACCTGTTTCCAGTCGTGTTTGTGTGGATTTCCTGCGCTGAAATCTGAACTTCGGGTGCATTTTGGATGTCCGTGATTCCCTGCCCCCCCAATCCCCAGCCAGGATCTGAAACCCTGCTTGAGGTTCTGGCTGTGACTGTGTGTCGTAAGGTGGTGCCCACCCTGCTCCCATGGACCTTATGGTCCTTATGGCCGACTGCAACATCAAGAGTCAGGATTGCGGGAAAAAAGCTTCCTTGGCTTGGTAGGAGTAGCTCGGTGTGTGAGCACTTCCTGTGTGCCAGACACTGTTCTGGAGACCCAGCTCTCACAGGACGGACATCCTAGTGGAGAAGCCGGACGGTAACACACCCACATGTAGTGTGTGGTGGTGATAGTGTAGGGGTTATAGAGAGAAGTAGAGCAGGCAAGGGTAAGGGCGCCTGGTGGAGGGGTGTGGTTTTTAAAAAGAGAGGTCAAGGAAAACCTCACTGAGACCCAGGTGACCTTTGAGCAAAGACCTGAATGAGGTGAGGGAGTGAACCAGGTGGACATCTAGGAGAAGAGACACCAGGAACAGTGTGTGCAAAGGTCCTGAGGTAGGAGTGTGCCAGGACTGTAGAGGAACAGCCAGGAGGCCCATGGGGCTGAGGTGGGATGGCCAAGGGACGTGGAGGAAGGGTAGCAGGAGGAATGGCTGGGTCCTGCAGAGTCTTCTGGGTCACTGTGAGGACTTGGGCTCTAAATTCCAATTAACAGCATACCAGCTGCTGTATGGAGGAGGGTGGATGGGTGTGCTGAGAGAGGCAGAAGAGCCCACTGGAGAGGCTGGGGAACTAATGCAGGGAAGAGGCGAGGGCAGCACAGACCAGGGCTGGTAGTGGGGTAGGCCAGGTGCTCAGATGCTGGCCCTGTTTTGAAGGTGGAGCAGCCTGATTTGCTGACAGATGGGAAGTAGGGTGTGAGAAAAAGAGAGTTGCCAAGAGTGACTCTCAGACTATTGGCCTGAATAGCTGGAAGGATCATCAAGTTGCTATCAGCCAAGATGGGAGGCTGCCTGGGGAGCCGGCCTGGGGTGGGGGTGCAGGAGCTCAGTTTGGGCCTGCATTTGAGATGTCTATTAGTCGTCAAAGGGGAAGTGCCAGGCAGTTGGATGTTGAGTTTATTTGGTTCCTTTCTGATTAGAGTCCATCCTCGTTAAAGCAAATTTGGGAACTGGGTAAAAGCACAGATCCTCCTGCCTCCCTCTGACCCCCGCCAAATGCCTTCTGAATTGTCCAGAAAGCTCATCACCTCCCTCATTTTGGATATAGTGCTCCTAGTTAACCAGCCAAAAGTCGTGTTGGATGTTTAGGTGGATGTCACATCAAGTCTGTGCCTCACATAGACTTGTGCCCTAAATCTTTTCAGCTCCTGTAAGGGCTCCGGCCTCTACCAGGCCCTCTATCCCAGCTTGGCAGTGCCTGGAGGCTCTGAATGCAGAGCTCAACATCTGTGCCCAGGCACCTGCTCCCTGTGAACTCACCCTCGCTGCCTCCCTGGCCACCCTCCCTCGACTTGCACTGGGCCCTGCAGGCTGGGAGCCTGCCTGCCCCTGCTCACCACTCCTCCTGAGGACCTTTCCTTCTAGGTCACGTTCCTCCCAACCTTGCCCATCAGGGGAGATGCCCAGCATTGCTGGGCCTCCATCTAGGGGGTCCCCAGCTCCTCCTCCCTGGGAGGAGGTGTTCCAGGGGTCCATAAGTCCCTTTGGTTGCCAGGCAGGCCTCTGGCCTCTCAGGAACCACTTATCAACTGTGGTCCAGGCTGCAAGACTTTAGGCATCTGTGGAGATGCTGCTTCTCCCCAGACGAAGGAAGAAGATATGGATGACCTGCAAAGGAACGGCCTCCCCGAGTCCCCTGGGGAAGCCCTCTCTGTCCCCTTCTTGCTGGGCACACAGTTCTGTATCCCTTTACACACTCACTCTTCCTTGAAATCTACCTCTCTATGTCCTTGTATTCTGCTCCTTGGGCCCAGGCCAGCTCTTGAGGCTGCCTCAAGGCCCAGCAACTTTTCACAGGGTGGGCAGGACTGGGAGGATGCATTTTGAATCCTGGCTCTGCCCTGACCTCTGCAATCTTGGGCAAGCCATGAATCCTTTCTGAGTCTACACTTTCTCATCTGCAGAATGGGGAGAGCAATGCCTTCTAGGGGGGATCATGGCAGGGATTAAATACATGGACGTAGCTTGTGCCAGGGCTCTCATGTGGCATGGTGGGCGAGGTTTTGTGCATGGTGACCCACCCCTAGCCACTGCAGACCCTGAAGACTGCTGTTCCAGATCCTGCTGGCACACCTACACTACCCCCCTGAGACAGCTCCTTCCCCAGTAGCTGAACTGCTAACAACCTCTCCCCCCCCGACCCCCGGGCTGCCTTCACCCTGCCTCTGGCCCCGCAGCCCTGCCTGCTCCCTTTGCCCCAGGATGGCCCTGCGGAGACCTGGGGTGGCGGCTGTCCTGAGGCTGCCTTCCCCAGCTTAGCCATCCCAGCTCTTGCTCAGAGGACACGGCCTCCAGTTCCTTCCCACTCTTCCCCAGGCCCTTCCTGGTCTGTCTGCATCCTTCCCCCAGGACCTGGAGCAGAGCAAGACTGTCCACTTTCCTGTCCTCCGTATAACTTAGGGTGATAAACCTCAGTTAACGTGGCTCAGGCTGCGGAGAGCTGCAGAAGCCCCGCGAGGGAGCCAGGGCTGGGAATGAGTTGTCCCTGCCCAGCCTCAACTCACTTTCTGGAAATCAGAAACCCTGAAAGCAGAGCCTGGGGAGGCCACCAGCGTGGAGGTGTGAGGGGCGTGCGTAGGTCAGGAGGCTGTTCTGCTCTGGCCCGTGCAGTCTGCCAGGAGTCTGGGTTGAGGCCCCAGTGTGGACATTTAACCACAGGCTGTCAGAGAGCTGCTTCCTCCAGTGTGGGGCCTGGCCCACCGTGAAGAGGTTGGCCTTACCAGGGAGTGGGAGCACAGCTGGCCACACACAGCCTAGCTTGTTTGTCTCATGACCGCTCACGTCTCCAAGACCCCCAGGCTCTGGACCACGGCCCTGTCCCTAGTGTGTCAGCTACGTGCTCTTCTGGGCAGCCAGGTGGCAGGTGCGCCCGCTTGGGGTCAGGTCCCAGCCCCACTCTTCCCTGCTTGGGTGACCTTGGCCCACTGACTCAGCTGCACCGAGCCCCGGGTTCATCAGCTAGGTCACTGAAGGGACAGCTCCCAGGGCTGGAGTTTGGGTTGCAGGCCATGTAGTTTCAATACCCAACACAGCACCCGCACCTGGCAGGGTTACAGAGAAGAGTTACTGTCACTAACACAAACCCGTGTGTGTGTGTTTCCCTAGGAAACCGTACAGGCACAGGGTGAGTGTCGAGGCCCTGGAGCCAGGCTGCCTGGGCTCTGATGTCACTCACGAGCTGTATGACTTTGGGGGTGGGCTTCACCTCTCCAGGCCTGCAGGGTGGTTGAGAGGACTAAACGAGTTACTGTACTTGTAAAACTTAGAACACTGCTAACTGTGTAGACATTAGCTGTTATCATCATCACCGTCATCATCCTCGATGTTGGGGACGAATGGCCGGCCCCCTAACATAGGGTCCCTGCTTCTGCCGTGCCCCCTTGCCTCTGCCCAGAGCTGCCTCTGACTAACATTTTTCTTGAGAAAAGTCATTCCTGACTTCACAGGCCATAATTAGAGACATCCGTGTCCCAAGAGGCTGAGGGCCCCCCGCCCTGACTCACTCCCCAGCTAGAGTCAGGACGTGGCGTCTGGGTGGGGCCCGGGTCCCTTTCTAGAGTCTCCTGCCCACCCAGGGGCTCATCACCAGCGTCTGCGGCGCACAGTGGAGGTGGGTGTCTGCAGAGAGAGAGGCCCTGCAGCAGGCAGGGCCAGGCCACCCGGCTTACACACTGGGCCCGTCTGCCGCTCCCGCCACCAACGGCCAGGACTCGTAGGCCGGGGCCTCTCAAAGTCAAAGGATGGCCAGAGACAGCAGTTGGAAAGCCGCTTTTTATGAGCCGAGCAGTCTTTCAGGGACTTTACCTGTATCGAGTTTGTTAGGCCTCACAATAGTCATGGGAAGTCGGTACTCTAATAGCTCCCATTTTACAGGAAAGGAAACTGAGGCATGGAAATGTTCCTGCCCATGTTCACACAGCTGGTAAGCAGCAGAACCAGAATTCCAACCCAGACGTCTGGCTGGGAAGCTGCAGCAAGGAGCCCGTCCAGCTCCTCACTTGGCAGAGAGGCACGGGGGTGGGGCCGGAGGGGGCACTTTTCAAAACGTGTTCTCTGTTCTTATGTGGTTTCCATCATCCTCGGGCAGTCGGAAATTCTGGACGCTGTTCTTAGCGATCCAGCCATTTCCCTACATAAAAATAACACAAACCAGCCTCCAGCAGAGGAAGGCGTGTTTGGAAAACTGGAGGGGGGAGGAGAAGCTTCGGGTGACTGTCCAGTGACTCAGAGCTTGGCGGCCCTGGGCCATCCGGTGGGGGGGGGCCGGGACCACTGGGGCCGAGTGTGGCCGCATCCCAGTGCAGCTCCAGCCCTCACCTGCGCTCCAGCGCTGTGTTGGCACAGGCCCACCTCCAGGGCCCTGCTGTGCGCGTGTGGAGCTTGCCTCGGGAAGGAGCTGGTCTCGGGTCCCTGTCTCTGCTGGAGGCCAGGGCTTTTGGGGAGCAGGACTCCTGGTGGGCTGGGTGGGTGGACCACACGAACACGCGCACACACTCTCTTTTTCCGGGTAATCTACATGGTGACGAAGAGTGTGGGAGTCGGGGCTGCAGTAGGTGGGAGGTGGTCTTGTGGAGGAAGCGGGTTGAGCTCAGATCTGAATGTGGCCCCTCAGAGGCCAAGATATAGAACTAAAGGGCAGTGAGCAGATACAGGATGGGGGCGCAGATTCAGACGGTTCTTAGCGGCTTCTAGCCAGTGTAGGAGTCTTTTTACCACACCTTTGACAGATGTCTGACCTGCCTCAGCTTGCACACCTCCAGTGACAGAGAGCTCACCACCTCCTAAGCAGCCTTAATCTCACGAGAGCATTCTTTCTCGGGTTGGGCGACACTGGTCATAGTTCTGTCCACAGGAGAAACTTCTGTGTCCTCTGCTTGCCAGCCCGTCAGAGGCCTGACGACAGGCATCGTCTCTCCTCTCTAGCTGCTTTTCTCCTGGCCGGGCAGTCCCAGCTCTTAGTGAGGGGTAGTTTCCAGACCTCAAGTTCTTCTGCTGGCATACTGTAATTTGGGGTTGACAGACAGAGTTCTCCTTCTGTGCCAGCTGGGGTCGGCTGTGTGGAGTGCTGTGTTGAAAGAGCTGCAGAAGGGCGTCTGTGGAGCAGTTAGCGGTGTCGGCCACGGGCTGGTGAGGAGACGGAGGGGCAAGCGTGTGCCCCAGGTTTGCAATTCCCACTCTGGGCTCTGGATGGTCAGTGTAGCCCCAGACATGGTCTTCCCCTGTCTCCCACACCTGTGGTACACAACAGGGCTGTTTTCCCTTCTACGTTTTTATTAATTCGCGTTAGTGACTGGCTTCTCAGCTGCAGCACAGCATCATTTCATGTAAACGGCTATCGGCCAAAACCCCCCGCCCAGTCTTTTTCATAAGAACAGCCGTCAAATGAGCTCCTCCGCCATCTTAACATTGTTTCCGTTGTATGGATATATAATTAACTTAATTCAATCCCTTGCATTTAGATTATTTCCAAATTTTTGTAATTAGAAACACACTGCAGTGAAATTCCTTGTACTTACCTATTTGTGTATTGGTCTTATCTCCTTAGCTTGAATCTCTAGAAAAGGGATTGCTGGACCAGGAGCACTTTCTGAGAGTGCTGGGCAGCAGCTACCTGTCATAGTATGTTCCAGAAACTCTAACCTGTCAGAGTGTCAGGGACTTGTGAGAGGAGCCCGCCCATTCCTTGATTTGCATGTGGCTCGGGAGTCTGTGAGAGAGATCGGGAATGCCAGCATGCAGTGGAGGGCGGACTCCGCAGTGCTCAGTCCTGGCTGAGGGATGCTGGCTGTGGGAGAAGCTTCCCCAAGGGCGCTGACCTAGGTGGCAAGACGTTGGGAATGGCCGTGGTGGAGAAGTGGTGTGCAGGGCAGCTCAGGAGGGCAGGGGCAGCGGGGGAGCAGGGTGTGGGGGCTGGGCCTGCCAGTTCTCTGACCCAGAAGTGCCCCTAGAGGTTCAGGTGCTGAGGTCAAGTGTGGACCATGTGTCACAGCCGAGGTCTGTGTCACGAGGGCATGGCCCTTGCACTGTGGTGTTCTGCTTGTGGGGAGAACAAGATGACTGTTCTGCCCACATTTGGCATTTGTTTCTCCCCCAGGAAGAGACTGGGGGAAGAACTGAGTGGCATCGGGGCGGAGGGACATAGATCCTTGAGTTTCAGGGTGTTGCTATAAGACAGATGTCCTTATGGGTTCAGCCAGAGAATGGTCACACAGCGACGTGATTTAAGTTTGATAACTGCTTCTAGCTAGTACTCTGAAAAAGTTACACCAATTTATGCTCCTGAGAGTGCCTGTTACTGCACGTGCTTGTCAATCCTGGGCATTCTCCCTTAGAGAGAGTTATCTTTCTGTTAGACAGTCGTTTGATTCAGACTGAGAAGACCCTCTTAGTGTCTCATCCCGTATAGCTTTGATTAGGACCATCAGGAAGTGATATTCTGTGGCTCAGAATTGGTTCTTCTGCTCCATCCATCCCTTGATGCTGTGCCTACTTACTGGAGGAAGCCCGGTGGCCCCATGCTGGCTGCAGTGGGATGGCCTGCCCATTTCTTTGCTTATTGGGATGGTCTGAGGTTGGCCTGGATTGTTGGGGTGTGGAGGGCTGGCTGCCACATTGCACGGCTCCAGGGGACGCCATTCACTTAGGTTTAGCGGGACTTGGGACAAGTTGAACAGAGGCGGCAGGGTGGTGTTGGCTGTAGGGGACAGACTAAGGTGATGATGCCCAGGACCCTGGCTCCGATCACTGCTTGGTGATGTAGAAAGATGACAAGTTTGGTTTGGGACATGTAGGATGTCCAACGGGGATGATGTAATTGCGGAAACCGTGTTCCAGGACCCGGCACACGGCAGACTCGGGGAAATGGCTTCCCAAATTCGGCAAGTGTTTACTGTTATTCAGAGACGTGTGTTGGCACCTGGGGCACGTCAGTAAGCAAAACAGACAAATTTTCCTTGCCCTCTTAGAGCTTATATACTGATGTGGGAGATAGACAACAAACCAAACACAGGATAAATACAGTATGCAGTGTGCTACAAGGTGATGATGGTCATGGAGATAAAAAAAGAGTAAAAGGTTGGGAATGCTGGGCAGACGGAGGTGTGGTTTTAAGTCAGATGAGTAGGGTGGGCCTCCTTAGAAGGCGACACTGAGTAAAGACCTGGAGGTGAAAATGTGGTCATGCAGAGATCTGGAGAAGAGCATTCCAGGCAGAAGGAACAGCCAGTGTAAAGGCCCCGAGGCAGGAGCATGCCTGACTCCTTTGAGAAGAGAGGATGGAAGCCAGTGAGGCTGGAACAGAATGGGTAAGAGGAAAGGAGTCAAGATGAGGTCAGCTGAGGTCAGGCCTTGAAGGACATTGTAAGGACAGTGTCTTCCAAGTGTGATGGGAGCAGGGGAGGCATTTGACCTGGCTTGTGTTTTGTCAGGATTGCTCTGACTGCCGTTGGGGAGAGAAGAGGCAGGGGGACCAGTGAGGAAGCTGTTGTGACAGTCCGGGAGCAGTGCTGGTGGCCTGGACCGCCCGCTGAGAAGTGGGCAGATCCTGGGTGTGTTTGAAGGTAGGGCTGAAGGGAGAGGAAGCTGCAGTTGCCATCATGGTGAAGGGAAAGGCCGGGTGGCTGTCAGACCCCTTCCCTTGTTGAGGGAGGCCCGGCCCTCTCTCCCAAGACTCCTTTCTTGACTGCTTTTCCCTTACTCATCTGTTCTGGAACCTGCTGGCCCAAGGCAGGCAGGAGCCAACTAGTGCCCAGAGCAGAACGCTGGGCTGGCACAGCTCCATAAAGTTCTTGCCTTCCCCCAGCCACCTCTCTCCCTGTCATATCCCAAAGAGCGCCCCTCCCTTGGGCAAAGCCTCCTTCCACGCTGGTGACACCCATTGCCCACGAGCCCAACCATCCAGGCAGCCAGACACCCGTCTCCGCTACAGAGCAGGGTGCAGCCCTTGAGTTTAGGGACCAGCCCCTGCTTCTCTTTCTCAGCTCCCTCTGCCCCAAACAGCAGTCGACTGGGCATGATGACAACCTCTCGAATTCATAGGCAGGCCCAGGCCCACCCTGCCCTGCCCGCAGTCAGGGAGAATGGATGCCCTGTTTGCCTGCTCACGGCTCTTGTGAGGCCGGACAAGGAAGGGCCTGGCAAAGGGTTGACCCCCTGGCCGACATGAAAGGTGGGCACTGCTCCATCATCCGGGGCGGGGCTGGGCAGCATGGTGAGGGGCCCCGCCACCACTCCTGGCAGAGCTGCAGCAGGCAGCTCAGATGCGGCCCCAGCCCCGGAGGGGCTTCTCGCCCAGGGCTTCCTGGAATCACCCTCAGCGTCCAGGTGTTTCTGCAGACTCGGGGTTGCAAGACTGTTGAAAATCCTTGTGAGCAGAGCTCCGCGGCCTCGCTCCAAGGACAAGGTTTTGTTTCCTGTCTGCCTCCTGCTCAGAAAAACAGATTGGGCCCTGAACGCAGAGTTTGGGTTGGGGGTGGGGGGGTAGCATGGATGGGCCTCCCTGGGAAGTGCTCACGGGGGAGGGAGGCGGAGGGAGGGGCCTGGGCTCCCGGTCCCCGCGGTGTGGACAGGCTTCTCCTGGGAGCCTGGTTGCTCGTCTCTAAGCCAGGCGTCGATTGCCCGCAGGTCCCATTTGGGACTCCTTCACGCTTCCTGAAACTATCGATTGAGATGCCAAGGATTTATTGGGAGACACTGTTTGAAGCTTTATTGAAAGAATGGGAGTGTTTTAAGCTCTGCTAATCACTGTGCCTCTCCTGCACCGGCCCACGAGGCCCAGAGGAAGCTGCTGGTGTCGGGAGAACCTTGAAGGGTGCTGTTTGCCTGACACCTTGAGAACGTCTGGTCCAGCCCATTTGTATCACCGTTGGGGAGACAGGCCTTGCAATGAGGGGTCACCATGCTGACTCACAGCCAGATCAAGGCAAAGCACCCAGGCGTCTTAATTCCTAGCCCAGGGCTCTTGCCCAAGGAAGGACAGTGTCGCACTTTAGCCTCTGGGGAGCAGGCTGGGATGTCCTTTGTCACAGGAGACCCACTGTGTGTCCCTGGAGGCCAGAGCCAGTTGGTGGAGCGGAAGTCCTGTCCTATTCTTAAGCCGCAAGTTGGAAAGCAAGTGCAGGGATTTGCATCCCGGCGTTCCTGGCTCAGGGCAGAGCTGGACTCAAAGGGCAGGCTGCTTCCTGCCGCCTGGGTCTGCGGCTTGTCCCGGCCTCTCTGCTCCAGGGCCTCCTTCCCTGCCCCACTCTGAGTCCCTCCCCTGGAGTCAGTAAACAGCCTCACATTCTGCATTTGGCAGCCAGGCCCTGCCAGGCCCTGTGACAAGTGGGGACAGTGGAAGCAGAGCTGAGCAGGGGGTAGACCAGTTGGCTGTTAAATGCGAGGTATTCACGTTAGTCTGAAGATAGGACGATTGAGGAAGGCCTGCAGCCTGGGTGGGTTCTTGTTACCTTCTCTCTGCTGGACCACTTCCAGAGAGACCCCTGCCCTGGCCCTGGGGATCGGGGGGCCTTTAAAGTTTGAATGATATTCTCCAGGGACAGGGGAATGGCAGGGCAAGACTGGAGAAGCTACCAGAAGCTGTGTTAGAAAGTCGTTGCATACATCTCTCCTCCTCTCCTTGCCCTCTACTGAAAAGCAGTCTGCAGGGGGGACCGATGTCCGTCTCGGAAGTCCTTGAGTTTGGGACAAGTAAGTCAGCCAGTCCCTATCTGTCCCCCGAGTTGGTCCCGCTGTGCTGGGCACTTGGAACGTTGAGGGGGATGTGTATGCATCCTGGGGACGACGGGCAGTGAGGCTGAGGGGAACACCTGGTCTTGGGAGTCCCACCAACTTGGGCTTTCATCCCAGCTTACCTACTCGCAACCCCAGGCAAGCCCTGTACTTTCATGGGCCTTGCGTTCCTCACCTGGAAAAGGGCAGTTAATTCCTCCTTTGCAGACTGGTTTTAAGATTTAGAGAAAATCTATGTACAACACTGTGTTTGTTTCCAAGCCTTCCGTAACAAGTGCGCAGGCTGGCGGCTCACACAGCAGACGTTTACTCCTCACAGTTCCGGAGGCTGCATGTCCGAGATCAAGGTGTCGGCAGGGTTGGTTTCTCTGAGGCCTCTCTCCTTGGTGTCCAGATGCCGCCTTCTCCCTGTGTCCTCACGTGGTCTTCCCTCTGTGTGTGTCTGTGTCCTGATCTCTTCTCATAAGGACACCCGTCATATTGGGGTAGGGTCCACCTGCATGACCTCATTTTAACTTAACTAGCTCTGTACAGACCCTGTCTCCAAATACAGTCCCACTCTGAGGTGCTGAGGGTGAGGGCTTCCGTTCATGAGTTGGGGCATGGGACTCAGCCCTCATAGACACCACCAGGCCTGCCCCCCGAGTGGGTGTGCAATAAAGAGGCACTTTGTTAATTACTGTTTAAAAAAAGTACAACAATCAGTGGTTTACCTAATCCAGGTGATGGAGTGAGAAGGAGACAGTGCCATGACCCATCTGGTGGTTCAGGAGATATTTACTGAGCACCTGCTGTATGGCAGGCCCTGCTCTGGGTACTTGGGTCCTCAGTGGACCGATACACCAAACCTCGGACCGATAGGCCAAACCTCAGACCACTTGGCCAAACCTCTGTCCTCATGGAGCTGACGTTCTCATGTAGGGGACGGACAGTAAGCCAACTCCACAGTGAAGTGTGTTGGATGTTAGAAGGTGGTGAGTTTTACACAGACATCGAAACCTGAGGAGGCAAGGCTTAGGCAGGCACAGAGCAGAGGGTTTTTGCAGGGTCCCTCTGGCTGCATTTGGGGATCACTTGTAGGAAGGAGAGGGGGAAGCAAGGAGACCGGGTGTAGTGGGGTACCCCTGGAATGTAGTGAGACTTTGGCCCCCTCCCACTCGTGGCCCCCTGTCAGCCCCTGGGTTCTGGTTTGCCACTTACAGGAGCCTCTTGCTTCTCTCTCCTCTGCAGCGTCGAGGGCGAGGCGCCCGGCAGTGAGACTGGCACGTCACTGGACAGCCCGTCGGCCTACCACCAGGGCCCCTTAGCGCCCAGTGCCAGCCTGAGCCCAGACCACTACGAGCACACCTCGGCAGGAGCCTATGGGCTGTACTCGGGGCCGCCAGGGCAGCGCGCGCGGAGGCCCAAGCTGCAGCACTCGACCTCCATCCTACGCAAGCAGGCTGAGGAGGAGGCCATCAAGCGCTCACGGTCGCTCTCTGAGAGCTATGAGCTCTCCTCGGACCTGCAGGACAAGCAGGTAGGTGCGGCCGGGCAGCAGGCTGCTCTGTCTGCCACGTGTCCTCTGGGAATGTGCGCTGGTGCCGGAGTGCGGGAGTCCCTCAGCTCTTGCACCCACTGTCCTGCGCTCCCCCGCAGAGGGCAGTACGAGTTAGGGGCACGCTCACCAAGAACTGGCCTTGCCTCAGCCCGGACTCTCCTCTTGCTCCTCCCAGCTCCTGGAGGGTTACGAGAGAAGGAACTGGACTGTCCACCTTCCCCTTGTCAGGCCTCTGCCTCTACCCAGTTCACAGACCTCGTGCTGGGATCACGTAACACAGGTTACGTGGCTAGCCACCGAGATTCTGAGGTCCCAGGAGGCCCAAATCTATGGGAGTCTGTGAGAGAAGCCCCTGGGGAGAAGGAGGGAGGTCAGTTTACAGCATAAATAGCACACGCTCTGGAAAGAACACCAAGCCTGTTCACAGCCGGCGCGAGGCGAGGTTGCGTGTGATATCCCCTGTGGTTTATGATTCTGTGTTCTCATGGGAAATCGCCTCATTGAAAGCTGCACTTCCTCCCCCAGGGGCCTTGGCCCAGCCCACCTTGGGGTTGGCACCTGTGTGCAGAGCAAGGAGGATGCATGGCCTGGCCGGCTCCATGAAGGACTGGAGGCAGGCTCTCGGGGTTGAGGGGAGGGAGGAGAGGCCTTCCAGGCTGAGTGGTGGGTGGGGGACAGGGTTCTCCCTTTCAGCCCCTCAGCATGCAGACACATAGGAGGCACTTTGATAAGAATTCTTGTGTGAGACTCTCAGGGAAGGTTTCCGGCTTCAGGGGGGCCCCTAGGCTGCCAAGAAGCAGCTGTGCGAGTACACCAGGCTAGGCTTGTCTGTCCAACTTTGCCCCGAGCTCTGGGCAGTCTCCTCTGGGTCCCAGGTGGCCACCTCTGCCCTGTCCTGGCGCCAGGGCCCCTTCCAGCAGCCTTCCAACACCAGGCGGCAGGAGCTGCCTTGCCTTCCCTCCTGCCCACATCTGCCCATTGCCCAGCTGCCCTCTGTCTGCTCCCCAGTCTTCTTGTTTGTCTTTTGTGAAGCAGAGGTCTGGGGCTGTGTGGCCCCCAACTTGTTTGGGGAGCAGTGCAGGTACTGCCTGGGGGGTCTTCCCCCCCTCCCCTCTCTGCGCTCGGTGCAGCCCCGCAACTTTCGACAGCCCTGATCTCTCCTCATCCTTCTGCCTGTGAGCTGGGGCTGACAGGGGGACCGACAAGTGGCTCCTTGTCAGGCTGTGGGAGCAAATAGCCCTCTGCCCCCTGTGGCACTTTGTCCCCATGGCCAGGCCCATGGCAGGGAGGACAGCCTCTGTGGTTCCGTTTATCACTTACACCAGAACCAAAGTAGATCAGAGACAGTTTATAGTAAAAGGCATCTGCGGCAGGACCGCTAAGATAGAGGTGAGAAAGGTGAAGACTTGAGAGGCCTCAGAGCATTGTGTGCTTCGCACAGCCTTGATGCGGCTGCCGCCGTGCATCTTTGTTCCAGCTGATCAGTGGGATGCCCACCGTGCGCCAGACGCTGCGCTGGGTACGGGGGACTCAGTGGTGGACAAGGGGAGGCCCCAGCTCTTGAGCTGACACTGTGGTCCAGGAGATGGGCCACGGACAGGTTAGCATTAAAGACACAGTTAATTCCAGAAAGTGATACAAACTCTAGAGCTTATGAAATAGGGGAAAGAAATTGAGTGACTCTGGGAGATAACAGCATTGGATAAGGGTGGTGGAGAAGACCTTTCCAAGGTAGCATTAGGACTGGGTATTTGAGGGGCCGGCCCGGTAGCACAATGGTCAAGTTTGCACGTTCTGCTTCTTGGCAGCCCGGGGTTCACCAGTTCAGATCCTGGGTGCAGACATGGCACCGCTTGGCAAAAGCCATGCTGTGGTAGGCATTCCACGTATAAAGTAGAGGAAGATGGGCATGGATGTTAGCTCAGGACCCGTCTTCCTCAGCAAAAAGAGTAGGATTGGCAGTAGTTAGCTCGGGGCTAATCTTCCTCAAAAGAAAAAAAAAAAGAACTGGGTATTTGAGGAAGGGCCTTTCCTGGAAGTGGTAACAGCAGGTGCAAAGGCCCTGAGGCAGAACAAGCTTGGGGAAAGAATGGCAGAGAAGAGGTAGGAAAAAGGTGAGAGGGAAGAGGTGATGTTGAGAGCCACTGAGCATTCAGCTCTGCACTGAGCTTCCTGGCAATCAAGGCAAAAGTAGGAATAGGACAGATTATATGGGAATTGCCAGATGAAAGTAGGGTGCCCAATTCCACAAGGGGTTAAAGCCTGAGTAATACAACACCCCATTTTAGTGAAAGGAGCCCCATGGGAAGTCATGTATTTTCCTCTGGCCCCTGGGCCTCTGCACCGTCTAGTGGTTTCCTGTCCATAGGAGTGGGAGACCTGAGTCGGCCAGAGGGGGTGGTTCTGCTTTTGGAAGGGTGTCCCCTCAGTTCCACATCCCTGCTGTTGAAAGGGTCCCTTTAAAGGGAGTGTGAGGGCTTCATGGGAGAGGCCTGGCTCGCGGTCGGCTCCTCGCCGTCACCTCTCTGAGCTTCTGCCCTCCCCCTCGAGCCCCTTGGCAGGCAAGCGTCAGTGGGAGCATCAGGGGAGGCTGCACAGCCCATGGCACGCACAGCAGGCAGCGCTTGCTGATCGGGTTCCCGCCCTGCACCCCGGTAAACTTTCAGACTGGGCCTTGAAGGGGGACTGACCACGCTGAGTCTGCGATGAGTAAGACCAGGCCAGGGTCCGCGTGTCCTCTGGGGGAGGCCAGGTAGGAGGGACTGAGAGGGGCTTTGATGACGAAATGTGGCCCATTTCTGCCTTCCGGAACTCCCTCTTCTTCCCCCTTCCTTGCCCCCACATATGGGGAGACGGTCTCAGGCAAACAGGGTCACTGCCTAGTTTTCGAGGTCCAAAGGCAGCAGGAGAGGAGGGGCCCTGGAGTGGGCTGGTGGCCTTGGCACCGTGACCTCCCCCGCAGGGCTGACCTGGGGCCCAGGACCACAGGCCTGGGAGCGCAGGGGCAGAGGGTTTCCCAGAGCTCAGCCTTGGGCCCTTCATTGGCCCCATGGGCTTTCAGAGCTCCACTCAGATCCCGAAAACGCAGAAACTTTGCTTCCAGATGTGGAAGTGAGGTCATCTCTGGGATGGCGGTCAGTGACTTCCGGCGAGAGGAGAAGCAGGCCCGCCCTGGCTGACTCTGGGCCTGACCGGCTGTGGAAAGTCAGTTTGATCCACACCCACCCCCGCCCACTCCCCTTCGAAGGGGGCTGCTCTGCCCGCCTGCCATGCCCTCCCCTGTGGGCCCCCGAGAGCTGGCCCGTCCCTGAGACGGATGCCCTCACTAGCCAGGCACACTCTCGCTTCCCAGAGAGGGGCACAGGCCGCCGCCAGGCAAGCGAGGGCCAAGACTGGCATTCGCTGTGTGCGGCTCCGATTTGCCTGCCGGCCCGAGAGGCTCTGAGCAGCCCTCCCCCCAACTCGGCCACAGCCTGGGTTTGCTCACGTCTGTTTGGCTCTGTTTCAGTTACATGTTTGCGTCAGTCTGTTCTCCTAGACGGACTGCTTCTTGAGAGCAGGGACCTTTCTTTTCGCTGCCAGCTTTGGACTGATGACTGCGTGAGCGGGGGGCCTGGACCAGCAGGCTGTGGCGCTCTGCCCCGCTGGTGCAGGGGGCCTCCCTCCCGAGGACCTGAGGCCTCCCGTGGCTCCGCAGCTGGTGCCCACTCTGCCCTGCCCCCGAGAGCTTGGCTGGGCGGTTCCGTCTCCGGGGTTTTCTTTGAGTCCACAGAGGGGATTCCAGCTGCAGGTCTGTGTTTGTTTTCACTCAGGAGCAAGGCATGGGGGGCGGCCCTCGGGGCTGTCCTTGATCACGGGGGCACATGAGTCGCAGGACTTCAGGAGGCCCACATGTAATGCTGGGAAGACATGGGCCCAAGGGCCTGTGGGCTCACCCCGTCCCTCCTGCCTGTCTGCAGCCCTGCCCCCTCCAAACTCCCAGAGAAGGGCAGCAGGACCTGAGGGGCCAGAGAGCTCGCTCACGGTGTGTGTTGGGTCTCTTCTCCAGGCCTCAGTTTCCCCCTCTCTACAGTGAGGGGACTTGGGGGCCCCATAAACTGTAAAGGCCTTCCAGGAATGCAGTTGAGGGCCTTCTAGCCCTTGCCGTCCCTGCACTTGGCGTGTGCTGAGCACCTGTGTCCGTCTCACCAAGTGCTCACCTCAGTCCTGTGAGGGGGTGTGAGTACCATCCCCATTTTACAGACGAGGAAGCTGAGGACCTGCTGGTTCCCAGGCTCACTCAGAGTCACACAGCTGGCGAGGGGCAGGGCCAGGACTGGAGCCCAGGCAGCTGGCCTCGAGGCCGGCTCCACGCATGGGCGGATCTCTAGGCCGCCCTGAGCTCAGTGACTCCGCAGGTGCCAAGAGTGCGCTGCCGATGCCGGGGAAAGGAAACGAGGCTGAGCCGCGGCGGTGCTCAGCACCCCAGACCTTGCTGAGCTCTCTGGCAGGTCTCTTAATCTGCGCTTGCCTCAGGCTCCTTGTCTCTGGAGGGGCTGCCTTCACTCCTTCCAGCACCTCCGAAGTTTTGTTCAACTGCCTGCCACAGGTGGCGCCAGGGCCAAAGGCCTCTGGCCAGAGGAGTTTGGGAAACCACCACCTTTACAGGTTCTGAAAAGCCTGCAGGGAACACACTTGCTTTAACTTAACACGGTCTTTCTCCATCTTGTTTGACCTTGGAACCCATAGGTTGCACAGCCTTGCACAGCCCACCAGCGTGCCCCACCGGTGGTTTTAACCAACTCTAGGACACACTGAGGGCTTCCCAGGTCGTGCCACCACAGAGCTGGGGCGCGGGAGTGAAAGGTCGGTGTTGCACCACGCCAGCACACGGGGCTGCCTTCACTCTCTTCTCCTTCCCCCTCCAGGTGGAGATGCTAGAACGGAAGTATGGGGGACGCCTCGTGACCCGCCATGCGGCCCGCACCATCCAGACGGCCTTCCGCCAGTACCAGATGAACAAGAACTTCGAGCGCCTGCGCAGCTCCATGTCGGAGAACCGTATGTCGCGCCGGATCGTGCTGTCCAACATGAGGATGCAGTTCTCCTTCGAGGGGCCTGAGAAGCTGCACAGCTCCTACTTCGAGGGGAAGCAGGTCTCCGTGACAGGTGATGGCTCTCAGTTGGGGGCCCTGGTGCCATCTGAGTGTGGCGATCTTGGCGAGCCACCCGCTCTCAAGTCTCCAGCCCCCTCCAGCGACTTTGCGGATGCCATCACAGAGCTGGAGGACGCCTTCTCCCGGCAGGTGAAATCGCTGGCCGAGTCTATCGACGATGCGCTCAACTGCCGCAGCCTGCACGCCGAGGAGGCGCCAGCCCCCGACGCGGGGCGGGCCCGGGACGCCGAGCCCAAGCCGGCCCTGCATGGCGTGGACCACCGCAAACTGGACGAGATGACGGCCTCGTACAGCGATGTCACCCTGTACATCGACGAGGAGGAGCTGTCGCCACCACTGCCCCTCTCACAGGCAGGGCACCGCCCATCCAGTGCCGAGTCGGACCTGCGGCTGCGGGCTGGGGGCACCGCCCAGGACTACTGGGCCCTGGCTCACAAGGACGACAAGGGGGACACGGACACGAGCTGCCGGAGCACACCATCGCTTGAGCGGCAGGAGCAGCGGCTGCGGGTGGAACACCTCCCACTGCTCACTATCGAGCCGCCCAGCGACAGCTCCGTGGACCTCAGTGACCGCTCGGACCGCGGCTCGCTCAAGAGGCAGAGCGCCTATGAGCGCAGCCTCGGCGGGCAGCAGGGCAGTCCCAAGCACGGCTCCCATGGTGGCCCCCCCAAGGGCCTGCCCCGGGAGGAGCCGGAGTTGCGGCCCCGGCCCCCCAGGCCCCTCGACAGCCATCTGGCCATCAATGGCTCAGCCAACAGGCAGAGCAAGTCCGAGTCGGACTACTCAGATGGGGACAATGACAGTATCAACAGCACGTCCAACTCCAACGACACCATCAACTGCAGCTCTGAGTCGTCGTCCCGTGACAGCCTGCGGGAGCAGACGCTCAGCAAGCAGACCTACCACAAGGAGACCCGCAACAGCTGGGACTCCCCCGCCTTCAGCAACGATGTAATTCGCAAGAGGCACTATCGCATTGGCCTCAACCTCTTCAACAAGTGAGTGCCTGCCTCCAGCCGCTGGCCCTGCAGGGAAGAGTAGGGTGGGCAGTGACACCCACAGGACCGCAGCTGGGGCCTTCCTCTCATGCCACGGTGCCTTTGCACATGTTGGGAGGTTAAAAGTGAGTGTGTGTAAGGGTAAGACACTGCGCAAATGTACCTACAGCAATGCCTGGCGCAGCCAGTGTTGTTAATAGGGGAGATTGGAGCCCACTGAGCTGAGGACATGACCCCCAGTCCCCAGGGCTGGCCCTCTCCCAAGGGTGCTATCTTGGGCAGAGCAGATGCTCACAGGCTGAACAGTGACAGAATGAGGAGCTTCTCTGTGATAAAGCAACATGAGAGAGGGGTGTCGGCTCCCCAGGTTTGGGGCCCTGTTGGCACCTAGAACAGTAGCCAGCACACAGTCAGTGCTCAGGGCCTGTGTTGTGTGAAGGCTGACTCGGTGGTTGGGCCATGCCGCAGCTAGCTGTGAACGTCAGGCTCGGGGTTTGGATTTTGTTCCCTGCGTGATGAGGGGCATGAAGGTCTGAGCAAGGGGCTGACGGGTCCGCATCTGAGTGAGATCCCCTGGGACAGCTGCAGGCTGGGCTCCCGCGTGGCCGGGCAGGGGGACACAGATGGACCTGCTGCCAGCAGAAGTCTCAGCAAGGCCCTCTGGGAGCTGCTTGAATTGGGTCCGTTGAGTGGCCACTGCACCGGGGCTTCTGGAAAGGTGCTGTGGGGACAGTCCCGAGAGCTGGCCTGGGGAGGGAGACCGGTATTTAAAGCAGACTATTCTTGGTGTGGCCAAAAATAGCAAGCGGAAGGGAGGAGGGCTGAGCACTCCCTTGGAGGGGCGTTGGCAGACTCTGCTTATTAAACCTCAGATTTCTCATCATTTCCGTTCACGGGGCTTCCAGGATTTGGGGTCACCAGACGCTGGCCTGGTGCTGACTCCTCCAGGGTTGGGGACGTAGAGGGGATGTGGCCAGCCTGCCCGGTGGTTCCTGACACACATCTGCTGTACTTCCCTGCTGCCTGCTTCCTCTTCTAGACTGGGGGAGATGTGGGGCATTTCTGAGCCGTCCTGGTACAATGGAAGTGCTGGCTGAGGGAGTCAGAGAGGCCTGTCTCAGGAGGTGGGTGTAGGGCGCAGCACATTCACACGAGGGGTGGCCAGGGGGCTGTGGGTCATTGGTCCTCAATCAGCTAAGAACTAAGGGTCTTGGACACCTCACATCTGCCAGGAGTGCTCTCTCCTGAGGCTTCCACCTGCCCGGGGCCTTCTGCACATCAGGACCAACCAGTTCCACTGCCACGCGAGCTGTGGCCAGAACAGCACACTGGACAGGGAGGGTCACGTGCTGCTGAGCCCATCCTGAGCTCTGTCCCACAAACCTGCCCCCGCCTGCTCCTGGGCACAGCCGCTCCCAGGTCACCCTAAACCCAGGCCTGTAAACTGCTGGGGGAGGCCAGGGTAACCTGGGGGTGTCCCCATGCCTAGCTCACCTCGTCTCTGACAGGCATTGCATCCTGGTGGAGTCCCAGCTGAGTGGACAAGTGGAGGCCAGAACAAACAGTCTCCCCCAACCAGCCAGCTTGAGTCTCTGTAGGTGCTTTCTAGCTGTTAGTTTTGTTTTGTTTTGTAAAGATTGGCACCTGAGCTAACAACTGTTGCCAATCTTCTTCCCCACGCCCCACACCCCTGGCTTTTTCTCCCCCAATCCCCCCAGTACACAGTTGTATATTTTTAGCTATGGGTCCTTCTAGTTGTGGCATGTGGGACACTGCCTCAACGCGGCCTGATGAGCAGTGCCATGTCTGCGCCCAGGATCTGAACTGGTCAAAACCTGGGCCGTCGAAGGCGGAGTGCAGGAACTTAACCACTCGGCCACGGGGCCGGCCGCCTAGCTGTTAGTTTTTAATTATGTGCATAATATACTCCCGGTAGAAAATGAAGGCCTTCCGCTTAGGATAACATCTCCTTTGATGCCTCTCATTCCAGAGTCTCTCCTCCCAGATTTTTGTCCTGTGCACGTGTGTGTGTTCCTAGGCTCTACAGACAGCCGTGGTTCAGAACACAGCTCTGGGGCCAGCAGCCCGGGTTCAGACCCTGGCCCTTCACGTCCCCTGTGTATGTCCTTGAGCAGTGCAGCCTCCTGCAGTAGGGCCTCATCTGTGCTGTGGGGCCGAGGCCAGTGGTGTCTGTCTGGCGCGGGGAGTTGGAAATGAGTGAGTGTGTGAAGTGCCTGGAGCAGTGCCCGGCACACGGTAAGCTCTGTCCAGTATCAGCACGGTTTCTGTGACCCCTGCTGGCGTTATCCGGGCAGGGGTTGTGCATGCTATCTTACTGTGAAGTCGCCGTGCGGTTTCTGTGGGTCTTCCCGTCGGTGCACATGGACCACCTCGTTTCTGCTTGCTGCTGCGTAGTGGTCCATGTGTGGCTATCCGTATTATTTATCTGGCCAGTTGCTTCCGCCCTTTCATGACTACCAACGATAGGACAGTGAGCGTGGATCTGCTCTTCCCACACGCTCCCAAGAGGGTCTCCAGGGAAGAGAGCGAGAGGTGGGATTGCCGGGCTTCGCTCGCTGTGCTTTTAACCGAAATAGGAACTGCCAGTTTGCTCTTTAGAAGTGGGCTCTACCCGTCTCCTCTCTGCAGCTGGACCTGAGAGCCCGTCTCCCCACACTCAGCACTCAGTGTCACCCCGCACCCTGTCGCAGGTAGAGGTGTGGCCTCTCGCTGGTTTTAATTTGCCTCTTCCCACTTGCTTCTAAGACAGAGCATCTCTGTGTGTCTTTTGTCCATTTGGGTTTTCTCTTCCATAAAATGCATGTTTGTATTCTTTGCCCACTTTTCTGTCAGGTAGTCCTTTTGATTTGTTCTTTGTATGTTGTGGATACTGGTCCTTTGCGATTACAAACGTCTTCTTCCTGTCCGTCACTTGTCTTTTTCTTCTTTTTGACTTTTTCTTTTGAGGTATAATTCACATACCGTAAAATTCATCCTTATAAAATGTAGAACTCAATGATTTTTAATTATACACCTTTTAACTTTGTGTATGCTCTCTCCTCTACCAGAAGTTTTTAATTTATTTTGCATTTAATTGAGATTTGCTAATTGACATATAACGTATTAATTTCAGGTGTACAACATAATGATTCAATGTTTGTATATCATGCAAAGTGATCACCACAAGATGATCACCACAATAAGTCTAGTCAACATCAGTCACCACACATAGCTACAAATTTTTTTTCTTGTGATGAGAACTTTTAAGATTTACTGTCTTAGCAACTTTTGAATATATGATACAGTACAGTGTTACTAACTGTAGTCACCATGCTATACAAGATTTTAGTGTTAATTAGTCAAGTCATCAGTGTTTTCTTTTTTTATTGCTTTAGTTTTTCATGTTATGTTTTAAAGGGATCTGCCCCAGGTCCTAGTATGGTTTTGAAATACTTTGTTCAGTACTTGTATAGTTCTGTTTCATACCCTTCGGGACTTTAACCTGGAGTTTGTTTTGGGGAATGGTGCAAGGTGAGTGAGGGGCTAGCTTTTATTGTTCTATGGGGGTTAGCCAGTTGTCTCCAAACAGATTATTGGACAGTCCGCCCTCTCTCTGTCGACTTGAAATTCCACCCAATTCCTGCACGAACGTGGGTCTGTGCCTGGATCCTGTCATTCATTCAGCAGATGTTTGTTGAGACCTGCTGTATGGCGGGCCCTGCTTTAGAGGCCCAGGACGTTTCAGGGAGGGAGCAAAGGTCCCGTGCAGCCCCCGCGAAGGGTTAGAGATCTGTGTTATTATCCTTCTGCCAGCGTCAGACTTGTAGTTATGTATATTTTCTTATTAGGGCAAAACCCCTGTTTTGTTATTTTCAAAAATTGTCTTGGCTGTTCTTGGTAGGTGTTCTTCTCACATGAGTTTCAGAATCAGCTCATCAAGACCCAGGGAAAACCTGGGCTTTCCACTGGCGTCGCCTTCAGCTCAGAGACTAGCCTGGGGGAACTTGAGCCTTTACTGCGTGAGGTCCAACCACAGGCGGCTATGTAAATTGAGTGTAAGGTTCAGTAAAATTAGTCCAGGTCCTCAGGTGCACTAGCCACAGTGCGCTGCTCACCAGCCACATGTGGTCAGTGGCTACTGTCGCTGCAGTGCCATCTAGAACGACTCCGTCGCCACAGATGCGCCGGGGCACAGTGCTGGGCTGGAGCACTGAGAGTCCAGACGCAGTGAGCTGGCCTGTGTGGCGTGTGGGGCAGAGTGGCGTGGGCCGGCTCCCCTGCGGCAGCCGTCAGATCCCGTGTGCACAAGCCCGCCTGCCCGTCAGGGGCTCCAGGGCCTGAGTGTGTCACAGAGCACCTTCCTCCCAGCTCAACCTTCACCACCTCGGGCCTCGGTTTACACCTCATGTTGTTGGGAGGATTGAAGGAGAAACTGCTTTTCCAAAACTGTGTTATTTAAACAATCAAGCACCTTTCTTACACAGATTCCGAGCTTTTTGGTTCATAAAGCCCTTCCACAGACGTATGCCCATTGCCGAGCCTCACCAGGGCCACAGAGGGCTGGCCGTTAAAGTCTGAGTAGATGGAGCCCCAGTTCCGCTGCAGGAGCCTGCAAGGGTTGGGCAGCAACGTGGCGGGTTTTCCACCAGCAGGCACTGGAGCTGCCAGCTGGGGGTGACCGAGGGCCAGAGATCCTAGTAGACTCTGAGCAGTCCTGCCACCCAAGGCCGGGCTCCGTCCCCAGAAGGTCCCTCCGCGCCATCTCCCACCTCTTCACTGTCTACCTACCTCTGCTCCCTGTGGGTCTCCTGTCCCCCCCATACCACCATCTTCCTCCCTCCCCAGCCCCCAACCCCTGAGGAGGCCCCACACCCCTGACTGCCTACCCAGCCTCCCAGACAGCTCTTACTTTCCCCCACTCCCAGACGTGAGCTTCCCCGACACAGAGACCCTTGCAAGGGGTATGAGGAGGGTCCGAATGATGTCTCCAAAGTGGGCAAGGGAGCCAGCAAGGGGGGTACAAACAAAACCTGAGAAAGTGATGCAGGTTGGCGAGGACGGGGCGTCGCTGGGGTGCTAGAGGGGGTGCAGCTGTCTGCCTGACGTCCAGACGTTCCTCGAGCATCTGCCTTCACCAGCCGGGGGGCCACATACGGCTCACAGCCCTGAGGGGAGGGTGGGGGCCTAGGAGCCAGAGGCAGGGGGCTTTCAGCTTCTGCTCTGCCACACTTCAGCTGCAACTTGGCAGTGCCCCGCTCCCTCTGGGCCTCCCCGGTTGCACCTGGACTATGGATGCAAGGTCCCTGCCCCCAGGCCTGGTGAGGATTAGAGGCAGTGGAGCCAAGAACCTCGCCCAGAGCCTGCCTTCAAGGAGGTACTTGTGAATGGCAGCTGTTGTGGTTAGCTACAGCTTCTGTGCCCAGAGCCAGTGCCAAGGGTGGGGGGCTTCAGGAACACCCCACAGGCAGTTTGGTGAATAGAGCAGTTGGAAATATTGAGAATGGCTAACACTTTGATGAGTTGACCATGTGCCAGGCACTGTTCTAAAAGCCTGTCATGCTTTAAGTCATGTTCTCCTGTGGGATAGGAGTAACCCCACTTTACAGATGGGTGAACTGAGATCACGCGGCTGGTAGGTGTCCAGGCTGGAATTCATACCCTCCACCTGACTGCTGAACACATCCTCTTAAAATCCAGTGTAGGAACTGCTCCCATGCGCGCAGTCCTGTGCCCTCCACCTGCTCGCTGGGCCACGGATCTGGGAACTGAGTCCAGGAGGCACGGCCACAGCACTCGTGGGAGCCACATAGCCCTGGAGTAGTGGTCCTCGGGCTGCGGGACAGGAGCTGCGTCAGCACCTCACAGCCCTGGGGGGCGCCCAGCAGGACCCTCATTCCGCCTGTCGGCTGCTTGCCCCGGAGGGCATTTAGATCCCCAGGATCCCCTGCTCCTGTACCCAGTACACGTGCTTAGGGGTGCAGGCCTTACTATGTCCGTCTCCCTTCCTTCACACCTCTCCCATTTACTGCCTGGCATGGGCCCAGGTGTAGCAGCCCAGGCTGGTTTTGTCACAGGTGGACCAGGCCAGACCTCTCCTACCTCAGGAAGAGTGTCCTCATCCCCAGAGCTGCCCTGTGATGAAACAGGCACCCTCATACGGGAGTGAGCACCTCATCTCTGAGGAGCATGTAAGCAGGGCCTCAGCAGCCACTTGGTGTGATGGTGTACTGGGACTCCTGCTCATGCTGGGAGCTGTTCACAGGGGCCTCTGAAGTCCCCTCCAGCCCAGGGCCTATGTTCGGAGGCAGGCCTTACTCTGTGAGCTCGACCCCTGGGGCTGCCAGCTGCTGGTTGCCAGCCTGCCTGCCGTTCCTTTCTGCATGCCTGGTGCCTGCTGGAGCTGCTACAGGAGGGAGGCAGGAACACTGCTGTGAGTCGGGGCGGGGGCGCTCCGAGATTTCACCCCACCTCTATCCACGGGGACCAGCCGCACTCTACCTGCGAGGGGAGCAGGCTCAGAGGGCACAGGGCTTGGCCAGCCTCTCTCGGGAAGCAGCAGAGCTGGGGTGAGGCTCCCGATCTGCTGACTCCAGCTCCGTGCTGCTTGCATGTAACGTGTTCGTTGTAATCAATGAAAATAGCAGTGACGACAGCCAGCCTGTATAGATCTGTAATAAGTGCCAGGCACCGTGCTACACACGTCACGTGCATCATCTTACTGACTCCTCGCAGTAATTCTGTGAGGCGTGGCTCTAGGGAACCAGGACTCAAAGAGGGCCAGGCCACAGCATCAGAAGTGCTGGCTCCAGGGTTCTGGTGGACCCAGTGCCTGTGCCAGGCTATTTGCCGTTGCTGGTAGTGCTGACAGTTCAAATGACTGGCTCTCTTAGGAGCACTTTGAGCTGGATTTTGGGAGGTCTAGGTCCCATTCCCCTCAACATGAGCCACCTTCAGAGCCCCCGGGGTCCTGTCCTGAGTCTGGAGTGGCAGGTGCCGGGTCCCTCAGGGCGGACCAGCCTGCTAGAGGGTAATTCTTCCACCTTCTCTCTGGGACAAGTGCAAGGAAGACCCCAGCAGCCACCTTCAGCTTGGATTCGCAATATCAGAAATAACTTGGTAAAAGTCAGAGCTGGGTAACATAAGCAGTCTGAGGAGGTGGTGAGCCTGCTGGCCCTGAGGTGTGTGAGCAGCTGGAAGGGAGCCAGTTCCTTGCAGGACGTGGGAGGGCCCAGAGCCTGGATTGCCAAGTTGAAGGACATTCCAGATGTGCAGGGCTCTCTGAGTGCCGAACTTGTGAGTCCATCCACCCTGTGGCCAGTTTGAGAGCAGTCACCGGATGGTTGGCCTCCTGACCACAGAGGACCCCGGGCACTATGGTATCAGACCCTTGTGTTGTTGATCAGGGCTTCTCATTGCAAGTGACAGGGACTCAGGCAAACTGGTTTCAGTAAAGAGGCCTTACTGGTTCATGGACCTGAAAAGCCATCGGTCATCTCTCGGATGCCTTCCCAGAGCTGGCCCTGTCCCGCACCTTGGTCCTCCACCCCAGCAAAAGGGCCACCAGCAGTCCCAGCTCCTGGTCCAACCCCATGGCGACGCGGCAGGGAAAGAGCTCTTCCTCCCTGTCGGCTCCTGCTGGCTCTCTGAACCGCTCACTCTGGTCGCAGGGTACAGGGCTCTGACTGGCCAGGCTGGGAGTGAGGTCAGCCTGCTGCGTCAGGAGAATGGAGCTCAAGGTGGGGAGGGAAATCCGGAGGCCGGCTGGACGCCAGGCCAGGAGGTGCTGGGCAGCTGCCCACTTCCACTTGTCTTCAGCTGCTCGAGAAACTAAAAGCTACAGGAGCAGCCGGTCGTTGACCCTCCAGCCCCTTGCCGGGGAAAGAGCAGGCAAGGCACTCAGCACTGGGTTCCAGCAAGTGGGCGTCCTCAGTATGGCACACAGCCTTGTAACTGCCTTCACAAAAGCCTGCAGGCTCGGCATCACCACTGACCGCTCATGGCACGAGGACAGAGATGCGTGTGAGGGAAGCCACTGGTGTGGTCTGCGTGCGCTCGTCTGTCACAGCCGCTTCTGAATCAGCAGCTGACGTTGAGAAAAGCCCGCCCAGCCTGGCAGCAGACAGCAGGGACGCATCTTGGACTCTCCCAGCCAGGCCTGTCCTGCTGGAGCCGTTCAGGGAGACAGCGGCCCAGAGTGCAGCAGCGGGTCAGCTGTGGATGGTGACAGTCGCACTCGGCACCTGTTGATCCTGAGCCTCAGAGGGTGGAAGTCAGGAACGCCCGAGAAGAAGGAATGGGAGAGACTGGGAGAGCAGGCTGCACAGAGCTGGGCAGAGCGGACTGTCAGCCGTGCTGGGGTGAGGAGGGCGCAGTGAATCTTAGGGGCTTCTCACAGCAAGGAGCGGGTAAGCACCCGGCACTCTTCTCACTGGGCAGCCTGGAGCCGAGCTGCCTCACCTCCCTGTGCCCTCATTTCCTTTATCTGTCAAATGAGGCTTTTGTGTTGGCTGTTCCTTCTAGCAGCGCCCCTCGTCGTGGCTCCCAGTTCAGTGCCACCTCCCCAAGGGGGCCTGTCCTGACTGTCACTCCCTGTGCCTTCCAGCTAACGTCCACTCCTTCTCCAGGGCACTGCAGCGTCACTTTCTCACAGCTGAAGAAAGCATTGCCTTTCTTACAGAACTGACAGTTTTTTGAGGCCTTACGGGCATTAACTTATTTAATCTTCACAGCAACTCTGCCATGTACTCTGTTGCTGTCTCCATCATACAAGTGGGGACGCTGAGGCACAGAGAGGTTAAATAACTTCCTCTAGGTCACCCAGCTTGTAAGTGGAGCTTGGATTTGAGCCCAGGCTTCTGAATCCTGAGGCCACGCCCTGGGCACCTGTGCTGTATCTCTGTGTCCTGGGAGTTTATATCGCTCCTTTATCGCACTCCAGCTAGAATGCATGTTTTGCAAGGATGGGGACTTGGTTTGGACCAACAGTATGCTAGCACAGCACCTGGCGCCAAGTGGGCCCTCAGTAAACGTTTGTGGAATGAACAGAGCCTGGAACTCATCCTGCAGGCGTTGAGTGGCTGGAAGCTTTTAAAACAGTCCTGGTGACACAGGCTGAGGCAGCCCTTCCGAGAGTCCCGTCTTCCCCAAGCCTGGACGCGGAGCATGGGCTGTTTATCTTTGTTGGGAGTGCTCTGCGTGGGCTAGCCCCTTTCTGGGCCCTGAGGGTCCAGAGTCAGATGAGCCCCAGGCCATAGCTATGTCAGTCCCTAGAGCCTGGAGCTCCAGGTAGATGTGTCTGCAGGCCTGTGGACCCTTGTAGGAAGAGAAGGCAGAGCCACAGCTGGGAGGAGCCGGAGCCGTGTCTGTGCCTGGGGGTGGAACATGGCACTCTGCGACCCAGTTTCCCCAGCCGGGAACCCTTCTCTGCCGGTCTTGGGGGGCTCTGCCATGCTAACGCAACACGAGTTATTGTCACTGTCATGGCCTCATTCATCATAGTCGGCCGGGGGCTCTGCTCATCAAGTCTCTGAGGGAGGAGATGGTCAGAGGCGTCCTTTTGATGTGGGCTTCTCGGTTCTCTGTGACGAGGGAAGGTGCTGTAGGGGGTCTCACGGCTCCCATGGGAAGTTCTGCACACCCCTTCTGCTCACGGTGCGTTGGCCAGAGCACATGGCATGGCCCTCACTGCCACGAGGGGAGGAGGGGCAGGGGGCGGGCAGCACTAACGGCTCACGCCCCTGCATCCCCTCACATGGCAGGTGGTTGTGTGTGACGCGTGGCAGGACACGCGTGGAGCTCTGCCAGGGAGCCATTGGGTCCAGGGCCGCAGCCTGGATGGGCCCCCGAGAGCACACTTGGGGCAAGAAGGGCCTCGCTGTACTGCTGAGGGTGAGCGGGGGTCCTGACGGCAGGGGGCTCACCCCAGCAGATGCCCAGCACACTGGCTGCTTGCCTCGGGGACGTCACTCCCCTGTGTAACGCCATTCAGAGGCTCCCTTCGCTGGCCACATCTGTCCCAACCCGGGGCCCCTCCTGGCCTCCCCATCTCACCTGCCCCAGCTCCCCACCTATACCTCCTGCCACACCTTTCTTCTCAATTGCCTGGCAAGCTCCTGGTCACTGGTCAAGGGCCAGTCATTTCAGATTTCTCTCTCCTGTGACATCGCAGTGAAACCTGCCAGCTGGAATCAACCTCTCCCACATTCGGTTCAGGCTAAAAGCTGAACCGTCGGGTTCACACACAGATCCTCAAATAGTGTCATTTCTACGCTCAAACTACGTCCTAAACTGGCTGCAGCTCCCCGCCTCCTGCCCCACTGCCTGGACGCCTGCAGGAGTTTCCTAGCCAGGCTCCCAGCCTGGACCTAGCCTTGCTGCCTGTGGAGCAGCCAGAAAGCTTCTAGAACGTGCACATCAGGTCCTCTCACTGCCCTATTCAGAACACGCCAGGGCTTCTCATTTTGCTCAGGATGACCAGACTCCCCTGTGGCCTGCGCAGCCATGTGTGGTCCGGCTCTCCCCACTGCCCTCCTCTCCCCCTCCCCCGTGTTCCCTACTCTCAGCCACCCTGGAGCAGCTTCGTGGGCCCTTCATCCTGCAAAACCCATTCCTGCTCCAGGGCCTTTGCATCCTGTGTTTGCCTCCACCCGGAAAGCTCCTTAATCACTCTGGTCGCTGTCCAGTGTCACCTGCTCAGAGAAGGCCTCTCTGCTTCACCTCTGCCCTCCAGCCTCACTGAGTCCCTTTGCCCTTCAGACTGTGGACTGCAGCCTACCGTTGTGCTGGGTGTTCACAGCTGGCGCTGCTCGCTCCTGTCTGCCAGAGCGGTGCCTGGCGCAGAGGAGGCACACGGCACTTCTTAATTGGTGAAGAATCTGCGTTCCCACGGCCCCTTGCACAGCCTCTCCTTCCCACGGCTGGACTCCCTCTCCCACTGCGCCCTGAGCTCCTTGAGGGTGGAGGGGCCTGCATCCTGGAAGTCCATGATGCTGTGTGACGTTGGTGTGTAAACACAGGAGGGAGGAGACGGGGACAGAGAAGGGAGAGCAGCCACCCCGGGGAAGCAGGAGGAAGCAGGAACTGGCTGGGCCTGGACCAGGGCACATATCGGGGCCTCAAGGGGCCAAGCAGTTGGGTGGGTGATGGAGGGCGCCCGAGTGGGGGATGCCCAGCCCAGCTCTCCCGTCATGGCCACACAGGAGCACAGGCCCAGGGTGCCAGATGGTCTGATTTTCCAAGGGAGGTTGGGAATCCAGACTCTGTATGAGCACTCTCAATTTCTAAACGTTGGCAATTACCTAGAATTCTTTGCATTAACATTGTGTGTGTGAAAGAGAATATGTCTGTGGGCTAGCCATGGTGACCCCTGGCCTGCAAGTTGAGAGAGGGGGAGGTGGGCATGGGCTGGGGTCCTGTGGGGGCCAGCATGGGGCTGGGCAGTGAGGAAGTGGGACCTCCCTGGCTGCAGCCTTAGCGGCCAAGTGGCGAGAGGCCTGGGCCATGGGGCGCTTCTTGGTTGGAGACCCTGGAGTTGCGGGGAGGAACGGGGCCACTCTGTCCCCACCTGTGCGCCAGGACCCAGCTGTCCCGGAGCTGCTCCCTGCCAGCTGCTGAGGGCAAGGTCGGGTCCGGCCAGCTGGGGTAGGCCCGCAGGCCACCTTGCAGCAGGAGCTTTGCTTGCTGGCACGTGGAAATAAAGTATCTGCAGGTCACCATGGTCAACCGAGAGCTGTGTGGTTTCTCAGAGCAGGTAGTCACTGGTCCTCACCTCCATGTGCCCAGGGGACAGCAGAGTACTGATCTCTACCTGCTGGGGCAAGGGGTACAGCCTGGCCCCCAGATAGTGGCTGACCCACTGACTCCGCCCTGGCATGGGGACCAGGTACAGCCCAAGGGCTCCACAGCTCCCCAGGCCAGTCGGAGGCTCTGAGGCTGGTGGAGGAGGACACCTGCCCTCTGGGGGAAATACATGCCACCGTGTCTCCTTTGACCACCAGCACCTCCCTGTGAGGTCAGCCGAGCTCGTGGCCTATCACGCAAGAGGATAGAGGCCCAGAGGGAGGAAGGAGCCTCCTAGGCCTGCCTTCCCCACAGCCCACCTGGGCCCTACCTGGCCCCACGGCTCCCGGTGCAGGCGGACACCCTCAGCCCTGTGGGGCCAGCCCAGCCCTCCCCGAAGCCCTCGTGACTGCCAGGCAGGGTTGCACCCACCCCCATTGCCTCTCCTGTAAGCTGGGGCCGATCCTGAGAACCCTTCGCAGTGCTGACTGCGCACCCTGTTCCAGGTACCCGACTGTGTTAACTCAGTGAGTCCTTATGACAAGGGCGAGTGAGGCCCCTGGCAAGGTTTACGCAGCTATCGGGCTCCTAACAGCACAGGTGGCGGGACTGCTGACCCCAGGAGCAGTGTGAGGAGTAAGCTGGTGTGTGTGCTGCTTAGACAGTAATGGCACAGAGTCAAGGCTTAGCAGGTGATGGAAACCGTAGTGTCTTCTCGGTGGGCAGGCTGGCGTGTGCGGGGCCGGGGGTTCCAGTCTGCCTAGAGGTACAGCACAGGTGGTGTTTTCTATGCAGAGGGGAGTGAGGACCAGGCAGAGGGCCAGTTGTATATTCGGGTAGGCATCTGGGGCAGTGCGAGGCGGTGGGGGAGGGTCCCTGTCCAGCACCCACAGCTGTGCCCCTGCAGCTGGCCCAGTCCCAGCCTGTTCTTGGTGCAAGGTCTGGGCAGTTCTGGCTTCCCCGTGTCACGGACTCAGGCTGGGACAGGATGGGGTGCCTGTAGCCCACGGTCTCCCAGCACTGGCTGGGGCACCTCGAGGGCCTGAGGAGGGGTCACTGGGAGGAACCGGGGCTGAGCATCCCTCTTGTCTCCCCCGCAGGAAGCCTGAGAAGGGCGTCCAGTACCTCATTGAGCGTGGCTTTGTGCCCGACACGCCCGTGGGGGTGGCTCACTTCCTGCTGCAGCGCAAGGGCCTCAGCCGGCAGATGATTGGCGAGTTCCTGGGCAACCGGCAGAAGCAGTTCAACCGCGACGTGCTGGAGTGAGTGCTGGGCTGGGGGGCGTGTGCCTGTGCACAGTCCTGGGCTCGCCCTGCTTGTGGAACGTGCCCCAAATCCTCCCCTTGTCTCTTTCTGCTCCTAAACACGTGCTCACACATACGTGCCCTATTTGCACATCACACCCTGTCGGGTACATACCTGGGCACCTGCCCTTGGGCACCGTGTCTCAGATGCCGACCTTGCCTGCCCCCCGCACGCACCTCACACCTCTGTCCCGCTCCAGCAGGGCCCAGCCCCAATCCTAACACACCTTGAGGGCGAATGGGAGGGGAGTCGGCCGAGCCATCCCAGCGCCTCCTGCCTCTGCTGGCTGGGAGATTTGGGGGTGAGAGCCTAACCCCGACCTCCCGACCCCGCACCCCAACCACCTAGACAGCCCTGCAGAAAGGTGAGCTTCCAGTTCTCTGGAGGCTGCTGACAGTTTTGAGAAGTGCCACCCAGGATGTACCCTAAATCTTTCTGTTCTTCCTTAAGACTGTCATGAGTAGCAAGGCACCCGCGTTTAGACCCTGTTTACTGAGCAGGTGGGGTGTACAGGCCCTGTGTCCTCATCTCACCCACAGGGGTGGGTGTCGGGGTCGCTAACCTCCTTTCACAGATGAAAAGCCAAAGCCAGTGGGATAAGATGGCTTGGAATGAGGGTCCTGCTCACCCCTTGTCAGGACCTGGGGGAACATCCCCAGGCCTGTTGAGGATTTTTCTGATCCAGGCAGCTACACGTTGAGATGGCTGACCCCAGGCTGGCAGGCCAGGAACGAAACCAAAATAGGGTAAAGAGGTAGCCATCAGTGACAAGGGCAGTGACTTCCACCTGTGCAGCCCCTGCCTCATCAGGTGAAAGAGCAAGCGAGGGGGCAGGCAGCAGGCCCCGGGGCCAGGCCTGCTCTGCAGTGAGGAGGGACCTGGCCGCATGCACCTGCTGTCTCACCTGCTTCCCTGGGAGGAGGCAGGCGGGTGCTGGGGCCTCTTTGTTTCACAGGTGAGGAACCCTGGGTTCAGAGGAGGGGGAACTGGCCTGGTGCCCCCACCCCAACACACAGACTCATGTACGTACTCCGAAGTCACACACCCACATGTACACACATTCATGCATGTGTGTATTCGCTCGGTTGCACACGCAGGCACCGGTGCAGGAGATGCAGTGAGCCAAGGCCTTTGGTGGTGGCTGGCAAGTGGCTGGCACCCAGCAGAACGGTGTCTGTGCCCCTCCTTGGCCAGGCATGCCCACCTGCTCAGTGTTTCTGTGCGGGCCTCGCTGGGAAAAGCCTGCTGCATTATTAGCGCCCCTCCCCCATCAAGCAGGAGTAAGGAGACGGTTCAAGGAGGCAGATTAGCTCCTAGGGAATCAGGCCCAAGACTGTCTTGGTCCAGCCCCACAACCCCTGCAGCCATTCCTGCGCTCCCCCATGGCCCCCTCCCGCTGGCTCCTGACCCGCAGGAAATCCATGCATTGTTCTCCTCAGATCAGAAAATAGCAGCAGCCGCAGGAAGTTGCGAGACCCCCGACCCTCCCCAGCAGGCATCCCCCTCGGGTGCTGGTCAGTAGGTCATCCAATGTGGCCCCGGTCTCGCAGCTGCTCTGCAGCAACCCCAAAAGACTGCTGCCCAGGGTCCTGAGTCCTCAGAAAAGGAGGGTACCACAGGTTCTGTCTGAGCCCATCGCCCACAGTAGAGGGAGAGCCCTGGGAGTGCATGTTAGGCCCCCCATGGCCGAGGCCTCTGCAGCCCCACCAGGAGTGGCCACGGCTTTGTTACAGACAGACACCTGAACCTGCTGTGTGGGTCCCTGGTGCAAACCCCATCTTCTCTGTTCAGGGGTCCTGATTGGAGGATGGAGCAGGCTGTCCTGGGGGTGGGACTGTGATAAGAGTGGAACCAACCAGCCGACTCTCCAAGCCCCACCTCACCCCCTGCTTGCCTCCTCAGCAGGCGGGGATGGCGCAGCCCCTCTGAGATGCTCCGTAAACCCCAGCGAGACCCCGCCACCTCTCCCCGTATCCTTGCTGTGCGAGGACAGGCTCAGTGCGGTCACTGCATGGCGTTAGTGCCGGGGCCTGCACTTCCTCCTCGTGAGGGTGGAGCGTGCTCCTTATCCCCTCGCTCGCAGGCCCCTCCCTGCACTGACCCCCTCTGCACGCGTGTGCTCCCCTCGCCTAAGGAGGACTGGCAGAGGCTGTGCGGGCAGAGGGCTCTAACATGGCCTTTGTCTCTTGTTCCAGCTGCGTGGTAGACGAGATGGACTTCTCTGCTATGGAGCTGGACGAGGCCCTCAGGAAGTTCCAGGCGCACATCCGGGTCCAGGGGGAGGCTCAGAAGGTGGAGCGGCTCATCGAGGCGTTCAGGTCAGCGCCTTGGCATAGCGGGGTGGGTGTCGGGGAGAGGAAGGTCCTGGGCTCGAAGGCCCGTGGCTCAAGGGCCAGAGCCTCCTTCCTCCCCTTCCCCTAGGCAGGGTGGGTGGCCATGAACTTGCTGGGATGAGGCAGCAGCCCCTCCTGGGTGCCAGGCACTGCGCTGGAGCCAGGGTTTTGAGCACTCTTTGTCTTCCTCCAAGTCCTCGTGAGCCATCATTTCTTCATGAGTGTGTCTGTCGTCACTTATCTGGTCATTCACAAGGGGCAGCTGCTCTCTCACAGTGACTCACACAGCCTCATTCTGACACCCTCTTCACTACCAGCTTTGTGACCTTGCACTGGTTACTTAACTTCTCTGTGCCTCCCATTCTCTCGTTAGAGTGGGGATAACAAGAGCACCTACCCTAGAGAGTGTGGGAGGATTGACCCACTCAGGACATGTTGGCACACTTAGCCCAGTCCTGGCACGACAGAGAGCCCGCAGTCAAGGTCGGCTGTCACTGTGCAGTCTTGGATCTGGGATTGTGTGCACACTGGCTGTGTAGGATCCTGCGTGCTAGGTGTAGGAGACACAAGTCAGCCAGTGACCCAGCCCTCCAGGCTTAGCTCCGGTGGTGGAGCCACGGAGGAGCGAAGATGCAGAAGGAAAAACCCCAGGCCCTGGAAGGGGAACATTCAGCCACCTGCTTCCAGGGGGGCTTCCTGGAGGGGGCAGCACTCAACGGAGAAGATGGAATTGAAGCCACATCTTCTAAGCTCCGATGGCTGCTGCCTGCTAGATGTAGGCCTTGGTCACAGGGCCCCACCTGGTTCCTCTTCTCCCCCCCGCCCCTCTCACCCGCCCCTCCACAAGGTCACCAGTGGAGGGGCCCTTTCAGGGGTGGGGGTGGGGGTAGGGGAACTGTTTGAGGCAGTGAGGACGGTGGTAAATAGGTGACTTAGTGAGACAGCATGTATTAGCAAGGCTGTTGGTTCAGCTGCCATAAGAAAGATGCCCCAGCAGCCGTGGGTGAAACTCCATGGAAGTGCATCTCTATCTGAGCTGGTATGAGGAGGCCTTGGCTCCTGTCATCTCAGGGTCCCAGGTGACAGGTCCATTGCCCACTGTCACATCCCTGTTCCAGGCAGGGTGGACACCGTGGAGGGCACACCCTGCCTTTAAGGCGCCATATCCCGTCTGCTCACATCCCAGTGGTCAGCACTTAGCCACGTGGCTGCCCCCAGCTCCAGAGAGACTGGAGAATGCAGTCCTCCCACCCTGGGCAGCCGCTGACAGCTCAGCTACAGGTGACTGGGACATGGCTAACCTGAGAAGGGGCGGGCATGTAGTCGGGGCCAACTCTGCCGGACCCCGTACCAGATGCAGAAACAGGCTCCGGGGGTGCTGAGCGGCCTCGCTGATTAGTGCTGGCTGAGCTGTGGCGGCTGCTCGTGAGTGAGGGGCAGGCGCCCTTCCAGCCCTGAAGGGCGTGGCCCTGACCCCCCTCCCCCCTCTCCCCCGCCCCCCCCCCCCAGTCAGCGGTACTGCATCTGCAACCCTGGGGTGGTGCGGCAGTTCCGGAACCCGGACACCATCTTCATCCTGGCCTTCGCCATCATTCTGCTCAACACGGACATGTACAGCCCTAACGTCAAGCCGGAGCGCAAGATGAAGCTGGAAGACTTCGTCAAGAACCTCCGAGGTGAGCTCCCGGCCGCTGCGCCGCAGAGCCAGCCTCTGAGCAGCGCTGCTGGGTGGGGGACCGCAGGCTGGACACGGGGAGCTGGGCTCCAGGGCAGCTGGCTGTCAGCGGGGCCTCGGGACGAGAGAACGCAGCACCGAGTACTGTGAAGAGCGCAGACTGGGCGACTCAGGCCTGGGCCTGGGGGTGTCGGGGAACCTCAGTCACAGAGGAGGAGATGTTTCAGCTTGTTCCTAAAAGGCGCCCGGGGGTTTGACAGGCCAGGGTGAGGAGTTATTCACGATGCATCAAGGGGGCAGAGGCCCGAGAAAGCATCCCGGCACAGGGGTGCCCAGGGAGGCACCCTGTGGGGTCGGAGGAGAACAGCTGCAGCCACAAGGCCGCCGAGCAGGCAGGGCTGGCACCCCTCCTCTGTGCTCCGCGTTCCTCTCCACACTGACCTCTTCATTTGTGTTTTGCTGAAGCCTCTGTATTTAAAAAAGGAACCGTGCGTCGTCACTCTAAAGGGGAAACCAGTGCTGTGTGCCTCCCCGGTGCTCATTCTGACGATGAGTGCAGTGACGGAGAGTGCTGTGTCTGGCTGGGCCCAAGACCATGGCCAGCTCTCCTCGGTGGGTGGGCCTGTGCTAGGCAGGTGCTGGTGAGGCAGGCACAGGGGCGTCCTCCTGGCAGCATCCCGTAGGAAGGAGCCAAACAGGGAGCGGCCAGCTCTCTGGTGGCTCTCTTAGCGGACGGCGTGTCCCTCGTGCACCTGGCGCCCCTGGAGGGAGGAGAGTGAGGGGCTGTGCCCCCTCCTTGGGAAACGCCAGCTGCAGTGGGCTGAGGTCCCCTAAGAAATGGGATCACATTTTTTAAAAAGGGGAAGCTGCTCTGAATCCAGTCCACCTTTGTGAGCTTGCTGAGCCATTTAAATGTTCCACCCTCATCCTTTATTTCTGTAAAACTGCTGTCTGTCACCCCCTCTCCCTGGCAAGATAATTCTCCCTGCAGCATCTCCAGACCCTCCTGGGGTTTGAACCGTCCTAGCGCGCCCCCTGGTGGTGGGTGCCGCCGTAGCAGGGCAGCTACCAGGATCTCCGGATGTTTCCCAGAGAGCAGAGGCCACCAGGGGATGGCAGGACGTTGCCTCCCCGGAGTTTGTCTCCAAGACCTGAGCGGGCACAGACAGTCGGGAAGCCAGGCGGCTCGGGCATGGTTCAGAGCACTTCCTGTGTGCGGCCCTCCCGGCTCTGAGGGGCATCGCAGGCCCCAGGGGAGGCCCGGTCCTGGCTGTGGTTCCTGGGAAACCAAGGAGTCTAGGAGCCTCACTAATGGCAGGTAGAATGGCCAGGAGAGCGAGCTAGGGCGAGCAGAGGACACGTCCACGTGCAGGGGTCGTGCACTCCTCCTCCCCCTCAGCGCCAGCCCTGGGCCTGTCCAGCCATGAGCCTCGTCCTCGCTGGGCTGAGCCTGTTCTGCTCTTCACAGAGTCCACATGGCCCAGACGCAGGCCGCTCCGGCACTGCCAGGGGAGCTGGCTGCGTGCTGCACGCTTGGTGACCCTGGGGGCGTTCAAAGGTCTCTGGGATGCGATTAGGATTTTCTTTTTCCTGCCTTTGGCACCTCATCCCTGTAATCTGGGACCCCCCTGTATGAGAAATAACAGAGGAACCAGAAATGGTTCTCCCAGAGGACGGAAGGCTCAGGTAGGACCGGGCTGCTGAGTCAGATGTTTGCTGGTCAGCCACTCTCGTGTCAGTGGCTTGGCTGTTCCCACCAACTCATCTCTTTTAAGTCAGGGACTTGCCAGTGTCCTGCCCCATCTTCCTTGTGCTTCAAGAAGGGACAACCAAGGTTCAGAGAGGGAAGGGACTTACGCAAGGTCCCACAGGAAGTGAGTGTCAGAGGGGGCAGGAGGCTGGCCTCCCAAAGCCAGGCTGGCGCTCTTGCTGAGCACACACCCAGCTTGCTCTTTTCAGAGGACGCCTTCCCCACACGTGCTGGCCACACCCTTTCTCCAGAATCTCTCACTCCAGTTTGCCCTATGGGTCCAGCAGCAGGAGACCCTCTGGGGGGTCCAGGGATACGTTGGGGGAATGGCTCAGCATGGGCGCCAGAGAAGCAGGGTTTTACTTTTATTGGTAATTGCTTTTATTTTTTTATTTTACTTTATTTTTTAATTGATCACATGTCACTTTATTTATAGATGCCACACATGCAGAGAGAGGGGAGTTAGAAGGAAGAAATCAGGAGGCTTGACAACTTCCTTGGAAGGGTTGTGGTGTTTTCATTGTCTTTTTTTTTTTTTTTTTTTGGGGAAGGCTAGCCCTGAGTTAACATCTGCCAGTCCTGGGTTTTTTTTTTTTTGCTGAGGAAGACTGGCTCTGAGCTAACATCTGTGCCCATCTGTCTCTACTTTATATGTGGGACGCCTGCCACAGCATGCGTTGCCAAGCAGTGCCATGTCCGCACCCAGGATTTGAACTGGCAAACCCTGGGCTGTCAAAGCAGGAACGTGCGCACTTAACTGCTGCGCCACTGGGCTGGCCCCTTCATTGTCTTAAGAAGAATTGAGGGGCTGGCCCCCTGGTTGAGTTCATGCTCTCTGCTTCGGTGGCCTGGGGGTTTGTCGGTTTGGATCCTGGCCACAGACAATGGCACCAATCATTGGGCCCTGATGGGGCGGTGTCCCACATAGCACAACCAGAAGGACCTGCAGCTGAAGTGTACGGCTGTGTACTGGGGGGCTTTGGGGAGAAGAAGAAAAAGAAAAAGGAAAAGGAAGATTGGCAACAGATGTTAGCTCGGGTGCCAGTCTTTTAAAAAAAAAAAAAAAAAAGTTGAGCGGGAGGCAAAAAAAGTAAAGGTTAAAAAAGAGAAAAATGTGGGAGCTGGAGGTATTTGAGTGGTCAAAGTTATAAAGAGATGGCTGGGAAGGTGACCGAAAAATAGAAAGTAGAAAAATCAGCCAATTCTCCACTTACTGACGCTGACTAAATCTTCTTAACTGAACTTCTTACTGAAGAAAATAATAAAATCAAAACAAAGGGGCAGGAAAAGAAAAAAGATTCTGTCCGTACTAGTCTCTTATATCCCCACATGGGCAGCCACTAATCTGGTTTTGCCACTGTAGTATTTCCCGCTCCAGGAATTCCTATAAATGGAACTATATAGTATGTAGTCTTTTGTGTCTTTTTTCTTTCATTCAACATAATGTTGAAATGCATTCATGTTGTGTATATCTTGTATTCTTACCTTTTTATGGCTGAAAAGTATTCCCGTGTGTGGGAATCATGGCGAATCATTACACCACGTGACCTTTTGTGTCTGGGTTCCCTCACTGACAAGATCTTTGTGGAGATGAAGAGCAGAAAGAATTCGCATTGGTGCTTGTAGAAAGAACTTGGGATTCCAGAATGGGAGAGAGGCAGTATATATTGGGGTCTTGGCAGTCCCCGAAATGAACTATTTTGTGGCCAACAAAGTGGTCTGTGGGAGCCTTCACGTTGGGGCACAGGCGGAGCTGGAAGGCAGGCATTGGGTGCTCTGGATAAACCAGGGGTGCAGGTGGCCCGTGAGGGGATCCGGGAGCTGCATCCGTGTCTGTCTTGGAAGAGCTGGCCTTGCCTCCTGCCTCCGCTAACTGCTGTTGGGGAGCTTCTTGTTTTTGCTGAGTAGGCTTGTGCTTGGCTCTCCTGAGTTTTGCTCTGTGGTTCTGGAACCACACCTGCACTGCTCGTGGGTGTGTCTCCCTTTCTGAGGCCGTTTCTTTCTGAAGGCTGGGGCTTGGGTGGGGGTTCTTGTTGAACAGGAGCTGCAAACCTGCTGATTGTTTCTCAGGGAACATGGTTCTTTTCCTTTGTGGATACTTCTGGTGCTTTCCTTCAGGAAGGTCCATGGGGTCAGACATCGTGTAACCTAGATGTGTTCCTGTGCTCTGGTCCAGAGACAAGAAGACTATTGGCAATTGTTTTTAAATTTTTTTAATTTATTTTTTGAATGGGTATTATCTTCACATAGTTTAAAGACCTGAAAGTAGTATGACCCCGTGATTGTGCTCCTTGGTATTTACCACATGAGTTGAGAACTTATGTCCACAGAAAGCCCTGCACACAGATGTTTACAGCAGCTTTTTCATAATTGCCAAAACTTGGACGCAACCAAGATGCCCTTCAGTAGGTGAAGGGGTAAATCCACTGTGGTGCATCCAGACAGTAGACTGTTACTCAGCACTAAAAAGAAATGAGCTACCAAGCCGCGAAGAGACATGGAGGAGGGGCCAGGCTGGTGGCCAAGTGGTTAAGTTCGCACGCTCCGCTTCAGCGGCCTGGGGTTCACAGATTCGGATCCTGGGTGCAGACCTACACACCGCTCATGAGCCATGCTGTGGCAGAGCCTCGCATACAAAATAGAGGAAGAGTAGTACAGATGTTAGCCCAGCGACAATCTTCCTCACCAAAAAAAAGACACAGAGGAACCTTAAATACATATTACTAAGTGAAAGAAGCCAATCTGAAAAGGCTGCACACTGTAGGATTCCAACTACATGACATTCTGGACAAGGAAAAACTGTTTAGACAGTGGAAAGTTCAGTGGGTGCCAGGGGTGAGGGTGGAGGGAGAGCCGAATAGGCAAAGCACAGAGGATTTTTAGGGCAGTGAAAATCCTCTGTATAGTATTGTGATCGTGGATCCATGTCATTGTACATTTGTCCAAACCCATAGAGTGTGCAACACCGAGCGTGAACCTCATGCAAACTGTGGGCTCCGGGGGATTATGATGTGTCAGTGTAGCTTCATCAGTTGTGACGAGCCTACCACTCGGATGGGGGAGGTTAACAGTCCAGGAGGCTGTTAGGGAGCTGGGGGTATATGGGAAATCTCTGTGCTTTCCCCTCAATTTTTCTGTGAACTTAAAACTTCTCTAAAAAATAGTCTATTTAAAAAACGAAACAAAACCCAGAAAGTATAAAAGGTGGTAGCAGAGGCCCCCACCCTCCACCCCCATCTGGGCACGCCGTCTCCTCCTGGACGTGGGCAGCATTTAGTCCTGCTGTCCTGCCCACAGGGCCTCTGCTGCACAGGCATGGACGTGCTTGAATGCTTTACTCTCGTGGGTTTCCACCTTGCTTTTTTCGTCTAATACATTTAGGAGATAGTTTCGCGTCGTTCGCCGTGGCCTCCTTCGCTGTTCCTGGCGGGGACACAGTATTCCGTGGTGCTGATGTGCGGTGGGTAAATGGCTTCGTTCCGGTTGTCTGCTGTTTGTGGATAGAGATGCAGGATGCTGCAGTGAATAACTTTGGGATATCATGTCCCGTGGCATCCGTTCCCCGAGTGCAATCAGTGGGCCAGAGAGTGCTGGAAAGTGTAATTGTGATGGGCAGTGCGACACTGCCCGCCAGAGGGTTGATCCCTTTCACATCTGCCGCAGTCTGGGAGGGCACCGGCCCCACAGACTCGCCCCAGAGCACTGTACCAAACCGCTGGGCTTTTGCCAGTCTGCGGTCTGAGGGTGGACGTGGGTTTGCATTTCTCTCCTGAGCAGCGCTGGGTTCTCCTCATAGCAGTTGTCCAGGGAGGTGTAGCAGAAAGGCTTGTTGTCAGAGCAACCTGGATGGAGTCCCCGCCCCCAACTTCTGCCCACGTGCTGTGGGACAACAGCCGGTCACACCCCTCGGCCGCTCGGGCTCTCCCTTGCTGGGGCATGCCATGAACTGCTCTCGCTTCCTCACAACAGCCCTGTGAAGCCGCCTGTGCTCTTGGTGGCCCGTTACACAGAGGACTCCCAGCTCAGAGAGACTGAGTCACACGGCCAGTAAGGGGTGAAGCGAGGACTTGGGCCCAGGCCTGTCAGAGCCTGAATGCTCAAACCCCGACTACACAGCCTCCCCCGAACCCAGCCCCTTCCCCAGGCCTCAGCCTTCCCATCTGTGGAATGGCGATAGTTATTGCCACCCTACAGGGCCGTGGTCAGGATCGAGCAAGGGACTGTTTCTAAAGCCCTCTGAGCACAGCTAGAAGGTGGCACAGGGGTTCTGTGCTGGTGCGGGGCGTTGTGCTGGCCTTGCCCCTGGAAGGATTCTGAGGAAATTTGTAATTCACTGAAAACGTTCCGTAGCTGTGGGACTGGAGGGTCTTCGATTCTGTTGGGGACTGGTTAAAGGGGTCGCTGTTCTGATTTGGTTAAGAAACTGGTAAATCAGGGGTGAGCCTGGGACCTGAGGCTGGATGGAGCCACAGCCACCTCGGCCCCCGCCAGACCTGATGCCTGGCCGCTGTTCCCTGCCCAGGGGTGGACGACGGCGAGGACATTCCCCGGGAGATGCTGATTGGCATCTATGAGCGGATCCGAAAGCGGGAGCTGAAGACCAATGAGGACCATGTGTCCCAGGTGCAGAAGGTGGAGAAGCTCATTGTGGGGAAGAAGCCGGTATGTGGTGGCCCCAAGTCGCCAGGGGAGCCGCTGGGGGAGGCCCGAGGTGCTCGCCCCCACCTACCCACCCTCTCTGCGTGACCCAGGTCCGCCCTACTGGCTTTGGCCTCGGCCGGTGGCCCTGGCACCATTTGGAACTGGCTCCTCCAGGCAGGGGTTGGTGACTGATTCAGGTTTTCTGTGTTTTAAGTGGCTCCTAATATTTGGGAATGACAACTGTTGGCTCTGGGTTATATTTGAAGGGAACCTGAGGCTCTTAATAAACCAACAGCCAGGGTTGTGCAGTGGTTCTTTGGTGACCTGGGAATGCCCTCGAAGTCCCCCAGAGCCTGCCAGAGAGAGGGTCCCCCGGCCTGCTCCATGTGGCATGGCTGGAGAGAGCAGAGGGAAGGGGCGGGGGGCGGGGGGGCGCACTCACCTCCTGGGTGTCGTCCTGTTAGCTCCCCGGGCCCAGATGCATCTTCCGAACATAATATCTTTTTGCGTGTTTGCTCTTCCCCATCTAGATTGGATCCCTGCATCACGGCCTGGGCTGCGTGAGTATCCCTCTCTTTCACGTTCCGATGGGACCCCGCCCCGGGGGGCCAGCTTGTCCTCCCCCTGCTCCACATCTCCCAGCTCCCAGATCTGTGTTTCTGGCTGCAGGAGTTCGTTTCCAGAGCAATAAAAAATTTGATTTTCCTAAGTATCCCAGCTGTGAATCTCTGCGGGCCCAGAGACCACAGCCACACGGGGAGGGCTGTGCTGTCAGGCCGAGAGCAGACAGACAGAGCCCGAGACAGGCCTGAGCATGAGACCTGACACTGAGAGCTTCCCCAGAGAGACCATGGCCCTTGGACGCTCCCATGACCTGCCCTCACCCACCTCCAGCCCCACGTCCCACCAGCCTCTCTTCTTCACACTTTTGCTCCAAACGATGCTGCTCCTTGAGCATGCCAGGCCAGGCCACACTGTTCCCTCCCCTTGTCATGAATTTGTGATGTGCTGATCTCGGGCGTCCCTCCGCAGGGCGCCCCTCAGAGTTAACGCTCCCTGCTTTCCATCGCACTTGTCTGGGTGTGTCCCGTCTCTTTACTAATATATCTGTCTCCTGCATGAGCCTGGGCCCTCCCAGAGCCACAGCTGGGCCTCCTTGATGGTCTGTCACCATGACCCTTACACGCCAGCTGAGTTGTGCCTGGCCTTGAGGGTGGCTTGGGCTTCAGTGAGTGGGGGGCTCACCTGAACAGCCAGGGTCATGCAGGCAGGTGTGTTCAGAGGCTGTGTGAAGAGCGGAGGCCCAGGTCAGGCCCTGCCGAGCAGCACCTGCTGGCTCAGGATTTTGGATGGGATCTCAGGCATCAGAGCCGTGAAAGTCCGTTAGGAAGGGCCTGGGAAAGTAGGAAAGCTCCGGGGCCTGGAATCGGCTCCTGGCTCTGCACCTTCCAGGGGTGGCTGAGGCAAGTTGCTCAGCCTCTCTGTTCCTCAGCTTCCTCACCTGGAATAGACCCCTCTGGAGAAATGTTTGCAGGGACTAATGGGCTTGTGTGTGTGACGGGCGCTTTGTGGGGCTCTGAAAACATGCCCTCCTCCCTGCCTGGGGCTCCCTGTGAGTGTGATGTGCTCAGAAGTCTGGTCCGTGGCTGGAAGAGTCAGAAGGAGGTCTCACCAGAGGCAGGATGCTCCCGTGGTCCTTCAGGAGACTCCTGGGGACAGGGGCGGGAATGGCCACAAGCCAAGGAACATGCTCCATTCTGGACAGTTTCCCAAAGAAGACGTTTCACACATGAGGCCTGCGGGCTGGGGCCGTGGCCTGCAGGCTGGACTCCCATGCCACGGGGCCACAGGGGGCAGCACCAACAGCAGCACTGCCTCTCCCCATGCAGGTGCTCTCTCTGCCCCACCGGCGGCTGGTCTGCTACTGCCGGCTCTTCGAGGTTCCCGACCCAAACAAGCCCCAGAAACTCGGGCTGCACCAGCGAGAAATCTTCCTGTTCAACGACCTCCTGGTGGTATGTGGTTCCCGTGGGGTGAGGTGGCTGAGCGCATGGCACTGGGAGACCTGGCGGTGTGCCTGCACACAGTGGGCAGTGGGGGGCAGAGGCCAGGGGTCGGGAGGCAGAGGGCAGGGGTGGGGTGAGCGCAGGGTCTTTGGGTTACAAGGGACAGAATCCTGCTCAAACTGCTGCCCATGAAAGCGGGCTTCACTGGCTCCTGTAGGAGGCCAGAGCGGGTTGGAGTGTCGGCACCAGCTGTTCCAGAGGCCCCGAGTCAGCAGGGCTCCTTTTTATGGCCTCCAGCTCTCAGCTATACGGGCCCTCCCCTCCGCCGGCTCCCTTGCCAGGCAGCTCCGTCCAGGAAGACAGTCGGCCTCGGCAGCTCCACCAGTGGGAGTCTCTTCCTCGTAATCTGAGAAGGATACCCTGCCTCCCGCGCCCGCGCCTGGGCCGGTCCCAGGGGCCAGCAGGTGCAGTGCTGTCTCGTTGGCTAAGCCTGGCCAGAGCCCATCCCCCGAACTGATGGATGGAAAGTGGCAGAGAGGGAGCTCCCCAAAGGGAAGGCGAGGAGCTCTGGCCTGGAAAAAGGTAGCATGGACGCCAGCCAGGGGAGTGAAGACGCCCCTGCGGAGAGCGGGGGAGCCTGTCCTTCAGCTCTGTCCCTCCTGCGCACCATGGGCTCCCCTGCCAGAAGGCCCTGTCCCTGACCTCTGAGTGCTTGATGGCACCAGGACCCGCTGTTTCTCTCTGCTTCCTGAGGCTGGAAGTCAGACATGTGGGTTCAAGTCCTTTACTGAGAGCGCCTGCCTTTGGGAAAGTCACTTCAGATCGCTGAGCCTCGGTTTCCTCCTCTGTAAAATTAATCCCTCAGAGGGTGACAGTGGGCAGATAGGGGCCTGGACATAAGAGCCTTGCCTAGTGCCATCGGAGCTGGGCACAGTGATATGCCTGCCACCTCTGCTGGGTTGAGAGGCTTTGTTGCCGGCCAGGATGGCACCAGGGTCTCGCACCAGTGTCCGCATCACGGTGCGAATGGGCACGCATTCCTCCCCATGTCCACCCTCCCCTGTGCCGACGGCCTCCTGACCTCTGAACTGCAGGGCGCACTCACGCAGGACGGTGTGGTTGCCGTCGAGTCTGCTCAGGACCCTGGCTCCCAGTGCTGCTCCAAGGCAGGGTGGGCTGTGTGGCTCAGCCTCTGTCTCTGGCTCCCCCAGGTCACCAAGATCTTCCAGAAGAAGAAGAACTCGGTGACGTACAGCTTCCGGCAGTCCTTCTCCCTGTACGGCATGCAGGTCCTGCTCTTCGAGAACCAGTGTAAGTCTGTCCTCGGGCCGGCCTGGCCTGGCAGGGGCCATGTTCCCTGGAGCACATGTCCAGGCTCAGCCTGCACCCCGTGTGGCAGGAGATAGCCTCACACTGCTCTAAGTGCCTAACGAGTTAGCAGCCTCCTCCGATTCTCTCTCCTTCCTCCTGGGTCCATCGAGGACAGAACCCTGGGGTGGCCTCTCCTGTGCTCTCTTCGTCCCACTTTCCCTCAGAGCAGAGCACGGGCTCGGTGTCTTATAAGCACAGTAACTAGGAAGAATTTCATAACACCACACGGGGTGCTCACCAAGGTTACTTTGTCACTTCTTGTAGGTGGTAAGATTTTTTAATTTAGGGCAGAGTGAGTTTATTTAAATAAAATATTGATAGGAAAACATCAAGTAAATAGCATAGGTGATATGCAGATACAGATGGACAAACGGGGAGGTGAAGGCTGAGGGGCTGCAGAGGTCAAGAGCTGAGCCCCACACCCGAGGGCTAGGCGCAGACCCCAGCTCCACGGTTAGCAGCTCTGTGGGCTGGCTGTTCAACCTCCCTGGCTGCGTCCCCTTATTTATAAAACGGGGGGAGGACAGTGCACCTCGCAGGATCAGATGAGTCCACGCCCGTAAAGTGCTGGGGGAGCCGCTGGCACAGAGGACGTGCTTAGTCGGGGTTTATTCCTCGGTGCCGTTAGAAGGCCTTCTTGCGTGTAAGGGTGTCTTGGGGGCCTGGGGATTTCGGAGGGGAGCTGGCTCCCCCAGGGCATCTTGCTGACTTTTCTTTTGACCTTGCTCCTTTTGCTGCCCGTGCCCTTCCCTTTTCCTCTCTTCCTCTTTGTCCCCTCCCTGTTGGAGGTCCCTGAGCTGCATGCTGGGCCAGTCCTCCTGAGATGGGTGGGGGCCTGCCGCCCAGCCTGTCCTAGAGTGGCCCGAGGGGAGGACTGCCCAATGGAGCGTCACCGTGTCTCCAGCAGCAGGGAGGCCTCGTCCTCTTGGACAGGTCTCCAGGGCACTGCCTGATAGGCCCTCCATCTGCAGGTTGAGAGAGGGCCAGGCCTATGGCTGGGCCATCCCAAGGGCCTGGGTTTGCGGTTCTTTATCCCTTCTCTATCCCAAATCGGCCCAGCACCTGCCTGGCCCCTCCTTTCTCAGGTGCCCACAAGAAGCCCTGGATGCTGACCCCGCCATCCATTTCCCCATCTCTTGCCTTGTCCACCCTACCCTAGGCCGGAAGACACACCTTTCCTTGGTTTTTTCATCAGACAGCACCAGAGAGGTTGGTGCACTGTCCCGACCGGCAGGCCCCGTCTCACGAGGGGTGGTGGCAGCAGTGATGCTCCCAGCAGTGGGCCTGACCAGACTGAATCCCCGGACAGAGGCTGCACCTGGATCATTTTCAGATTCCCAGGGCTTGACTCTTGGTCCTGGAGACAGATGCTGGCAAGAGCCAACCCTGACACTCCTATAGCACCTGCCTTCACACTAGGGGTCTCAAACTGGCAGCCTTTGGGTCAGTCCCAGCTCAGTTATGTTATATTTGATTTGCACAGTTTTTTAAGTTTGTTGAGCTGATATTTAATCTTCGCATTAAAATTGAGATACTTTTGGTTTCTCTTGAAAAGTGGGGTGTGGCATCCCTGGGCCCGCAGTCCCCCGCAGCGGCTGGCCGCGTGCTGCACCCCTCCCCTGGCCCTCTCCCGCTGCTCCGTCTCACCTGGCCTGCGTCCCGCATTCTGGGGGCCGCTCGGGCCTCAAGGCATTTGAGTTCCCAGCCTTGACCTAGGCCAGGTAAGGTCTGGTTTGGGCCAAGAGCCTTCAAACACCCCATGGCTGATGCTCAATTCCCCCTCACAAGAGAGGCGCTGCCGGGGGACCAAAGCCCCAGAGACCCCTCGAGCCTGGAGGTGGGACCCGACAGGACTGAGCAGAAAGACGCTGCACTCAGCATAGAGTGTGTGGGGTGTGGGGCGCCCATCGTGCACCCCCAGGGAATTGGGGGTCTGGAAGCCATTGGGAGAGAACTGAGCTCAATCTGGTTTCAGAATCGTCGGAGGCAACTGGATAGGACTCTCCACCCAGCACAGGACACTGCGTGTCTCCTGGATGCAGCACCTGGCCACTGTCTCAAGCCCCAGGCACAGTGACCAAGGACTCAAATTGGAGGGTCCAGGGCTCCATGACCATCAGGTCAGGGGAAAAATGAGAGCCCTGGCTTCCCCTCAGATGGGCCAGATCTGCCCCCAACTTACGAATGGAGAACACGGACCCAAGTAGGGAGATGGGGAGTGTCATGTGGCCCCTCGGCGTGCCCTGTGAAAGCCTTTCCTCTTGGTGCCACGTGTCTGCTGAGAGCCTGGGCTCTGAGCGCTTCTCATGCCTGTCTTCAATTTAGACTTGCTAGTATTTTCCTGACCAGAGGCAGATTGTGGAGAACACGCTGAGACCATGGGCTCTTCTCTCATTTTTTGCAGACTACCCCAATGGCATCCGGCTCACGTCTGCCGTCCCCGGAGCAGACATCAAAGTGTTAATAAACTTTAATGCTCCCAATCCTCAAGACAGGAAGAAATTCACCGATGATCTGCGGGAGTCCATTGCGGAGGTGCAAGAGATGGAGAAGCACAGAATAGAGTGTAAGTTGCAGACCTTCTGGAGGGGAAGAGCCAGCAACCCTGGCATCTCTCAGAACTTTCTGGACTCAGGCCTTGCCTCCCATCTGGCGGCCCTGACGGCAGTCAGAGACCCATGGAGCCCACAGAAATGAGATGCCCCGGTCTCTTCTGGCCTTTCCCTGGCCACGTGACCAGGCAGCCCACATACCTAGGCCACAGAAGGTACCACAGAGGGGAGAGGAAGGGACAGAGGCCTCCTGGTCAGAGCCAGGGCTTCAGAAACCCAGGCCTGTCCTGCCTCTGGGACCACATTGCATGCCCTGAGCTGGGCCCCTGGTTCCCTGGTCACCCCATGGGACAAGAGCTTCCAGAGTCCTGGAGCTGAGTTCTTTGCACTTGCGCATGGCTGTTATCTATTGGTCTTCTGCATCATGGCCCGGCCAACTGATGGGGTCACAGCTGAGGCCATCCCCTGGGTTCCATTAAAGCTGATTATAACCCTGCTTCCCCTGGCTCCAAGCCTCACTCCTTGAAGGCACACGGGTGTCCCCACCTGTGGCCCCCATCTACGGCAAGGTCAAGTCAACCTTGCTTATCTCCAGACCCAGGCAAGTCTGTCTCCTTGTCAACCCTGGAGCTTGAAGTGACTGTCTTTCCCACAAACCACAGGGCCCTCTGGCCTCTCTGCCCTCCCTCCCAGGGTCTCCTTTCGGCTCCCTCTTTTTGAAGGTAGCCATTACACCTTCTCTTCCCAAGACAACCCTTGCTCCTTCCTGCGTCCTCCTTCCAGGCAGATGGCCATGTGGTGCAGTGCCAGCCCTGCACAAAGGGCTTTGGGCCTCTGTGTTGCCCTCCTGACGTGGGTCCTAGCCCTGTACCCACCCAGGCTGCCCTCTCCAGGCCGTGCTCCTCTCACTGGGCCCCTCACCCCTCTGTTTCAGCGGAGCTCGAGAAGCAGAAGGGCGTTGTGCGGCCCAGCATGTCCCAGTGCTCCAGCCTCAAAAAGGAGTCAGGCAACGGGACGCTGAGCCGGGCCTGCCTGGACGACAGCTACACCAGTGGCGAGGGCCTCAAGCGCAGCGCCCTCAGCAGCTCCCTGCGGGACCTCTCCGAAGCGGGTAAGAGCTGGACCCAGGGCCAGCATCCTAGCCCAATGCATGCAGGACTCAGACTGGGCATCAGCGGTGGGGCATGCGTTGTGCCCGGGAAGGGACTGAGGTGGTGGCCCCCAGTGGCAGGGCTCAAGCAGAGCACTGTTTCCCGTGACCATCCCAAACCACAGCAGCGTCTGACCTTACAGACAGGGCATCCCCAAAAGGCAAAAGGAACAGGACCGAACTGTCAGAGGCAGAACAGCCATGTTATCCCCACTCTCCCTTTCTTTTTCTCGGGGTTTTATTTATTCTTTTATTTATTTTCTGAAACTGCTCACACAGGGCAAGCCAGGCCGTGCTGACAGGTGTGTCCCGTGTACTCTGTGCTGCCACGTCCCTGTGTTTTATGCTGATGAATGAAATGGAGTGAAGCCCTCTAAACTGTCTGGAGATGTCCTCTCCCGCTGCCCCTGGTCTTGCTTTCCCCGCACAGGTCTTCCTGGGAAGCCCGGGCCTCCGTCCAGCCCAGAGGCGATGGCCACGGCTGGCTCTGGGATGTCAGGGGAAAGCCCTGGCAGAAACTGTGGTTTTTGTTGCTGTTGTTTCTTTGTTTCTGTGTGTGTTTAATTTGCTGCCAGCCTCTTAAACCCAAGCAAGCAGCACTCCTCAAGCCTCCCAGATTTCCCGGGGCAAGGTGTCCCTGGAGCGTCAGGGAGCAGGGAGCTTCTGTGGGCAGCCTTCACTGGCCTGGTCCTCTCGGCTGGGGCAGGTGAAGGAGGGAAGCGTGGGAGCAGAACCAGCCAGAACCTGTGAGCCCTGTTCCAGCCTGCTTTGCCTACTGGCGCTGCCAGAGGAGCTGTGAAGTGAGGGGTGCACCCCAGCAGCCCCTTACTCCCCGCCCCAGTCGTGTCTAGCTTGTCAGCTTCTCCAGGGAGGAGGCTCAGGGGCTGCGAGGGAGCAGAGGTTTCAGGGCATTGTTGCACAGTGTGTGCGTGGCTGGGCCGGCCCTGTGGGCTCCCAGGACCCTAGGCTCTACCTGCCCCGAGGCCCCGGGCGCCCCTCCCCAGGAGCCTGACACATCCCCTGGTTGCTGGGGGACGATCTCAGGCCAAGATCGGCCTCCTCCCCTCCTAGGGGCTTGCCCACTCCACCCTGCCTCAGGCATCACCGCGTGGCCAGCTCTGGGCTCCCCTAAGAGAGCAGCTCATGACTCCATCCCACACCTGCCCCGCCAGCAGCACTGCCTGCTCCCTTCGGCTTATTCATTTCTCAGAAATTTTTTTTTCTCTTCTTTTTTTTTTTTTTTTGAGTTAAATTTTTTCCTTTGCTTTTTTTGTCTTGTCTTTTTTTTTCATAGTAAAAATCAGCAATCCATCACCAGCATGAGGGTTAACCAGGGTTTCTCAACCCCAGCACTGTTGACATGTTGGGGCAGATAATTCCTTGCTCTGGGGACTGTCCTGTGCATGATGTTTAGCAGCATCCCTGGCCTCTCCCCACAAGATGCCAGTAATACTCCCCAGTCATGACCATCGTTAGTGTCTCTAGAAATTGCCAGGTGTCCTCAGTTGGCAAAATTGCCGCTGGTTGAGAAGCACTGGTGTCCCCATGGCTTGTTAAACCCAGATAAGCTTAAGTGGACAGCTCTGGGCCTCTGCTGGCTGGGGTCGAGCCCGTGTTTGAGTTTGTGCAGTGGGGCAGGCTCTGGCCTCTCTGTCCCCTGATGAAGCCCCTGGAGGGCCGGGGCCTGCCCTGTCCAGCCCCTCAGGGAGCAGTGGCTCTGTTGGAACCAAGGCTCTCAGCATGGCCAGCCACACCCACTCCGGGTCCTGGTAGTCAGGACCTCAGCTCTCCACTCTCTGCCAGAGCTTAGGGGTCAGACAGACCCACATGCGCAGGCCCACAGACATGTGAGGGATGGAGCTCCAAGGGTTGGTTGGTTGCCACTTACTGTTACTATTGCCATTGTCATTTGGGGATTCTGAGCTGAGAAGGACACCACGGATTGAGTCTTCTCAGGGCCTGAAGCCACAAGGAAAAGAATCCCCAGGAAAGAAAGCCCCCTGCACCCAGGGAGGTTGGAGGGCTAGGTGAGTCTAGCAGCTGCCAAGGCCCAGACTGGGGATGGGCCACCTGCAACCTCCAGAGGCAGACAGGCGAATGTCGGCAGGCTTCCCTGAAGATTCTGGGCTTGGCAGCTGGAGACGTGAAATTATGTGCTCTCCAGAGGCAGCATCACTCCCACCCCCCATGGCCCTCACCAAGAAGAGCTTGTCAAGAAGAGGCAAGGCGTTGGGGGCAGCCTCTCCGCTCAGGAAAGCGGACACTCAGTGGTCGGCATGTCATCACTCTCAGAGCAGCTGCCCTGGCCTACAGTCACACACGCATCCAGGAGACAGCACACAGGAACGTGGCCCCAGCCCGGCGTGAACCCTGGGCATGGGAGAAGCAGTTGCAGTTTGCTGGGCCACGGGGAAGCCCAGCAGCAGATGCCTCCAGGAGCCCCTGACGTTCCAGAGCTAGAGGGAGGGGCCTGACCTCCAGCTCCAGCTCCCGGCTCAGCTTCCAGGCCTTGCCTTCTGTCTCTCCACGTGGCCTTCCTTTGGCCAGGGCCCCAGGCTCATTTCAGTGGCACCAGAGCCCTGCTGGCCAGAAATCAAGGACCTGCAGGAACCGTGACCAGAGGCGTGACTGGGCCTTAGTCCCTTTCCCAGATCAGTCAAGTCCTGGTGCACACTGTCCATGGGTCTCTGAGTCCACAGCAGTCCCCACAGAGAGAACGTCTCCCAGGGGCTAAAAGACCTGTCTGCACCTGTCATCGGCCCAGGGGGAGACCTGCTGGGTCCTGCACCAGGGCCACCCTCTCTGGGGAGAGTTGGCAGCTCTTGGCGGCCAGTTTCCAAAGCGGCACCTGCTACCCAAGGACAGGCACTCTGCACAGGAAATGCACTGGGGCCACACTCAGGATGGCCACCGAAGCAGAACCCAGCAGAGGGCACACAGCACATGGGTTCTGGAGTCACATCCATGAGATCATCTCCCCTCCACCTGCCACTCGTGAGCTGTCAGGCTCTGGACAAGTTATATCTCTGGGCCTCAGTTTCCCCATCTGCAAGGTGGGGACTAGTACTGCACTCCAAGAATCTCTGTGAGAGTCAACGCCTGCAAAGCATTCAGAGCAAGGCCTGGCACAGCGTGCGTGGCTGTTGTCGCTGAGTGGGTGCCCCTCAGCCCCTAGCCTTGCTAAGGGCCAAAGCAAGACCTCTGGGCAGAGAGCCCTGCCTGGATCCTGTCCTGACGCTGAGAGCAGGGGAAGGCTGTGAAGAACCGTGCCAGGAGCCCCTTCCACACATGGTCCTGATCCCAGCCGTGGCGGGCTGGCAGGGCCTGGTCTGGCTCTAGGAGAGGCTGGTACAGGATCCGGGGGGGGGGGGAGGTACCTGGACGGAGAGTGCAGTGAGGGGTGCGTGGCCACATGGGCACGAGCCCCTGTTCCGGCATGCTCCGCCTCCATGAGTAGATGGTGTGTGCTTGTGTGCACATGTGCACACCTGGACGCGCGTCTGTAGTGGGCAGCTGTCTGTGGGTGTGCCTGGGGGCGGGGCTCTGGGACTGGAGCACAGAGCGCTCCTGTAGGGACACCCACGTCTCATGCGGATCTAGGAGGTTGGAAAGACGAATTCTAAGAAGCTCAGCGTCATTCAAAGACATCCAAGTTAACGCTCTCCTAGAAAAGCCAAACTCTTAAGTCTTGGCCCAAACTGGGGAGGGGAGGGGAGGAGGGTCTTGTTCAACTCCCGGTCAGCACCGTCTGAAGCCCCAGACCTAGCTCCAGGCCTGGCCCAAGTCCTTTCGGCAGCAGCAGGAGACTGGCATGTGCTGCTGGGCGCTGGCGGAGCAGGCTGTCTTTCCTCCGTCTCTGGTGTTTAGTCAGTCAGAGGAGTCCCCAGGCCTAAGAGGGGCCAGAGAGCAATTTAAAAACCCCAAAGACAGCAGACGTCTGGGCTTAGCACTTCCACGTGGTACTGCAGCATCCTGAGTATCTGATGCTTGTGGCCACCCCAGGAGGGAGGCATGCCCATTTCACAGATGCAGAAACGGCCATAAAGAATCCAAGGAGTGGGGCCGGCCCCATTGCCAAGTGGTTAGGTTCGCAGGGTTTCGCCAGTTGGGATCCTGGGCATGGACATGGCACCGCTCGTCAGGCCACGCTGAGGCGGCGTCCCACACAGCAGAGCCAGAAGGACCCACAACTAGGTAGGATATACACCTGTGTACTGGGGGCTTTGGGAGAAGAAGGGGGAAAAATGCATGAAATCTTAGGAAAATCACAATTAAATTAAAAAGGAAAAAAGAATCGAAGGAGTGCCAGATGAGGTCACCCCCCCAGCCAAAGACCCTAGGGAGGCTAGACTCTAACTCTCTCTGTCTTCCTGGCCACTGTGTTGAGGCAGAAGACAGGAAGGGAAGACGGTCAGCCCCTCTTCTCGCACGTGAGGAAATGTGACCCTCATCTCTTCCGGCTGGGAACAAGCCAGGCCCTGCTGGTTCTCCTGGTCCTCAGCAGCTGGTAGAAAATGCTCTTGCCCACGTCCACTGTGTGGCCCTGTCCTGAATGACCTCTGAGACCCTCTCCCACATGCCAGAGTCCAGCAAGGCCTTCTCTGGAATCGAGACTCCCAGCTGGAACCCAGGGTTGGGATCAGCAGGCAAGGCAAAGGGACCAGACCTCCCTCAAACCTGCTGTTGTATGCCCAGGACCAAGGCCCTGTCCCAGGCGTGGCCCAGCATGCTCAGGTGCCACCGTGAGGCTCAGAGGACCCACAGACACCCTCTCCACCCAATGTGGGGCTGGGGTGTGGGCCACAGGGAGGCACATGGCAGTCTCCATCTTCCAGGCTCCTGGGCCTGGCTTGGGGCCAGCTCAGAAAGCAGCATGGCCAAGATTTCCAGCCTCAGAGTTGGATGGACAGACCTGGGTGTGAACTCTGCTGACTGTGGGAATTGAGCCAGTCAGTCCATCAGCCAGGGTCTCCATCTTTTCTTCCTTGGCATGGACAGAGGGACACCTGTCCTGCATTATTGCAGGGCTTGACCAAGAACTGGCATGGTGCTCAGCTCATGGCCAGGGCTGCACAAATGGAAGGCTAGAGAACGTCAAGAGGGAAAGCCTTTCTCTGCCCCCTCTTCACATCCATGTTCTCAGAGCGCTGGCCGGAGACCAGACCCCTAAGCTTGGGCAACATCATTCCCACTGGCGTCAATGTCCTGCAGAAATCCATGGAGAATCCTCTGGAGGGACTGTGGAGGCCTGGCTGGGCCCTGGGCATCCAGGACCAAGAGAAAGACTCAGCCTTCTTCTGACAGCCAACACATATTGCGTGCCTACTGTGTGCACTAGGGACATAAGAAGGCCTGGGCAGGGAGTCCTCACAGCTGAGGGAGTGCTTGTGGCATCCAGAGGGGTGAGCCCACAGAGGGGAGGCAGGACTTCAGGCCCTGGGCGGAGGGAGGCCTCCCAGCAGCCCCCAGCCCTGTCTGCTGTGCCGGCCAGGGCACTGCACAAACCAAACTCCAGGCCCCAGAGGCACAGGCACATCTGATCCACCAAGGAGAAAAGTTTGGGGTGCAAGGTTCGGTTTCCTCCTAAGCACCAGTCCCACCCCGCCAGGAGCGGGAGGTGTGTATGTCTGTACGTATGTGTGTCTGCGTGTATGCATACGTATATGAAATCCACTGAAAGCCAGGCCTGCAGGACCTCATTTTGTTTGTTTTCAGCTGTTGGAGAAGCTGCCCTCACCCTGTCCCCTGTCAGCAGATGGCTGAGGCCTGCTTGGTCTCCGGGTGTCGGGCCCCACCTGTGCCACCTGCCCCAGCCCCCGGAGGCCCCTCCCCACAGACTGCCCATCCAGGAGAAGGGGTATAAACTTGGGGCTGGTTGAAAAAGAATCTTTTTTTTGCTTTTTGCTTATTAAAAGCCCCCTTTTTTGTTTTTTGTTTTTTGTTTTTAACTCATTTCTGCCCTGCCACCGGCTTCCCCACTGAGCCCTTCCTCCGACCCTCACACCTGGGCCTGCAGCAGGTGGGCCCCACACCTGAGCCTGGTGGCGGTGGCGGCCCAGTGCCCGGCAGGCAGCGCCGTGGCCTCGTGTCTGTGTCTAACCTCTGGTATTGCATGTTCTGGGCAGGGAAGCGAGGGCGTCGCAGCAGTGCGGGATCGCTAGAGAGCAATGTGGAAGTAAGTAGGAAGCGCCTCGTCCAGCTGGCTGTCGTGTGTCACCTCCCTACTCCTTGGTTTATATCTGTCGTCTTTGTTTTTTTGCTCTTCCTTCCCCTACTGCACAGAGGCGCAGACACGCCCGCCCCTGCCTGCCTCAGCCCGGTGCATGCCAGCCCCTCCACCTAGAACTGCTGCGCCTCCCACCGCTTGTTTGGGCTGGAACGGTGGGGGGTGGCTCTGGATTTTGTGTTCTAGTTCCTGCTTAACCCCTGTCCCCTGTGGTCCCCAGCATGGTTCACATTCCTGGCTTCCCGGCACTGCTCCTGGGAGGGAGGCAGCAGCCGCCGGGCACCCTCCACCCTCGCTGCTGGGGGTTTTGTGGATCTCTTGACTTCCACGCTCCGCCATCCCCATCGCTTCCTTCCTGGAGTCTTGATTGTCATGTGTCTGCAGTCAGGGCACCATGGAATTGCTTAGCTAGCTCAGGGGAGGAGGAGAGCCGTGAGAGAAAGGAAAGTTCAGTGTGGATTTCATGAGATTTCATTCATCTTCAACCATCTCTATATTACTGTTCACATCTTAACCTCAGCTTGCAGACCTTTTTGTTTCCTTCTTTTTCCTTGTTTGGTTTGCTGTAGGTAGCTGCAGTGAAATGCCCAGGCAGCCCGCCCCCCAGGACCGGGTTTCCCGAGCCCCTCCTGTCCCTCTCACCACCTTCCCAGAAGCCTCGGGACCCACACAGGCAGAGCAATGCGCGCAGACCCATTGAGAGGACCCAGGAGAGCTCAGAGTACAGTTTCAGCAGGAATGGGGTTCCTCATTGTGCACACCAGCCTGCCCCGCTCCACTCAGTACACGCCACTCAGACACCCCCAAACAAAGGGTCCGATCTGAAAGCTCAGGCTGCCTCTGTGACAGGGTGCTCGTCAGGATGGAGCAGGAGTCACACTTGTGCTGCTGCTGCTGCTGCCCAGAAGGGAGGGTTCCCTCCTCCCCTGCCCCAGCCCCGCTTTTCTCCCTGGAAGGCCACTTCTCAGGGTCCGTCCAGCCCCTCAGCGGTCTCGCCACAGTAGTGTGCGAGGACATGGCTCCTGAGTACCCCTCCTCCGCAGCCAGCGAGTGAAACTAAGGCTTAGCAGTCAGTGGGGGAACTTTTACATTTTTTTTTAAAAAATCATTCTGACATAAGTGATTTAAGATCTTTTAATTTTGATTTCTATGAATTTCCTTTTTAGGGGTCCATCATTAGCAGTCCTCACATGCGCCGGAGAGCTACATCAACACGAGAGTGTCCATCTCGCCCACACCAGACTATGCCTAATTCATCCTCCCTCCTGGGCTCCTTATTTGGGAGTAAGAGAGGGAAGCCCCCTCCCCAGGCCCACCTGCCCTCAGCCCCTCCCCAGCCACCCCCCCACCCGCCGGGCCTGCCCCACCCGCAGCACTCCTCCGCTGGCCATCACCAGGGGCCCACAGAGGGCCCACCACAGGCCCAGGTACATGGGCACCACACCCAGTACTGCCACATGCAGCAGAACCCGCCCCCCTACCACCACCACCACCACTACCACCCCCCCCCAGCACATCCAGCATGCACACCAGTACCACCATGGCCCCCACGGGGGGCATCCACCCTATGGGGCCCATGTGTATGGCCACCCACCGCTGCCCTCGGCCCACATGGGCCACCCAGGCCACGTAGGCCATGCAGCGCATCACCACGGGCAGCCCCCCGCACCGCCGCCCCCTACCAGCAGCAAGGCCAAACCCAGCGGCATCAGCACAATTGTGTAGACAGCCTGTGCGGGGGTCCCAGACTCCCTGGAACAACTAACTGCACACCACACAGAGGCCCGCCCGGGGTGGCCAGCCTCGGGCCAGACCCAGGGCACTTGTGTTTCCATCTCTCCCCTCTGCTCCTCACAGCCAGACGGAGCCCCCTGAGCCCACAGGGCTTGCGTTGTAGGGAACAAAGCTCCTGATTTAATTTAATGTTGGCGTCCGGGCTCCATCTGCCTCAACCCGAGGGGTGGACCTCGGCCACCATCAGCCTCGAAGCCGTGACGCCGGCCAAGTAGGTCTTGAGCTGCCCCCAGCCCACTGCAGCCCTCAGCTCTCTGCCCGATTGTACACGCACATGAAACCCAGCCTAGGAAAAGAAGAAACGAGACACAAAACCAGAGAGAACAAAACAAAAACCCAACACTTGCTGCATTATTGCTCTTTTGTTGACAATGGGCAAAAAATTAAGTAGACCTGATATGGTTGATGAAAATACGTAAGTAAACTTTATATAATATAAATATATAAATATATAAATATATATATATATATACTGTATAGGTAGTATTTGTGTGTGAGAGGCAAGCGTTTCAGTCCACAGAATTAGCAATATAGACTTTACAAGGAGCTCCACTTACCTGATAGGAAGACAGGACCTTAGATGAATGTGTGAGAGAGTAGACCAAAAACTTCAATGCTAGGAACAAATTCAGATACTTCCATATTTTCATAAAAAGAAGAGAAGTCCCTCTAGGACTGGCTAAAACCTTTACACAATCTTTACTAACTGTGCCAAGTAACATAGCATCTAACTGTTTAAAAAGTCCAATATTGCTTTGTATAAATCCTTATTTTATTAACAGAATACTATCATAAGTAATCAGTATTATTACTGCTCTGTTATTTCAGGTAAGCAAATAGATAAAATGCAGTAAACTACAGTAGCAACTCGGGACAACTAGTTCGGAACCAGTTGTCCTAGAATATTGGTTACACAGATGCTTAGACACTTTAATGGCTGCGATAACTGTGAATTCCCATGTTCCATATTTCTTTTACATGCATCTGATTTAATGCACACTCATTCCGAGTCCTCTGAGGGGGCACCCATACACGGCAGAAGTACTCATCTCCAACATGAAAGCGGCCAGCTCTCATCCTCGTCTCCCCAGCACCATAACTTACTCATCCTGTTCCAACCGCACCAGGCAGGAGCCCCGAGCGTGTTTCCACCAGGAACCGCTCTCGAACTTGAAGGCTGACTTTAGCGTTTAGCAGCCAGGGCGGTGTGTGTGTCTCCCGTTTTGTTTTCTGAGTGGTAGCCGTGACCATCGTAATTCCATGTAGCCATGTGCCAGCACAACCCCCTTGTCATCACCGTGGCCCATCTGACCCCGGCTGATGAGCACCGGCCTCGCCAGTGAAGCCCCTGCTGCCTTCTCATGGTCCAGTTAGTTGCCAGGGCATCACATGACTCAGCTGTGCTCTTGTCGCTTCCGTGTTGTGGTGACACCATCCACTCCCCCAGGGGCCGGGCGCTGCACGCATCCGGTTCTGTGCCTGAGTCACCCACGGGCCGTACTTTGCAGTTTCAGCCTTTCGAGCCACTGCAGCCACCAGTGCTGTGCCCCTAAGCCGTGGGACCCGAGGACTGCCCCACGGCACCTGCCCAGGCGGAGAGCCCTTTCAGAAAGGGCGAAGCTAACGCAGGACTCTGCGGGCCACGGGGCTCCGCGCTCCGTGGACAGCGTGGCGAGCCATGGCTGGACAGCAGGACGACAGAGGGGAGCCCACCCTGGCCGAGGGTTCTGCCCATTTCCCTCCCCACTCACCCCTTTCTCATATCATTGAGGTCACCATACCAGCAATCTGCAAACCGAGCACTTTGTTAATCTCCACGGAGAGCAAATACAGCAATTTAGAGTTTAGCGTTTTTTTAAAAGAAGTGTGACTTTAACCTGCCCGCCTTCATGTCCCCATCGGCGTAGTATTTCTCTCGGGCATCTGCTCAGAAAGAGAGAAATGAAAAGCACGGTGTGTCTGATCTGGCCCAGGCCAGGCTGGTGGGAGGCTCCCCGGTTCCACTGACTCCTAAATTCTTTGGTTTCCCTTCAGAGTCAGGCTCCCCGAGGCGTTCTCTGTCTTGCAGTGTAACAGATGTTGTTCTGACAAGGAAAAGTCGAATTGTGCTGCATGTCACCTGGCGTCAGTCATGTGAGGCCACACTCTGTATTGTATATTTGCAAAATACATCAGTGTTACTGTTGACAAATAGTTGAAGTAAAGTGGTAACATATTAAATATGTCAGCTTTTCTTCACTCTCCTGTACCAATGGTAGAGTCTAACTGTAAACTCTAGGTTGTTCCAGAAAAGATGAGGGCTGTTTGGTACAAGATTGCCCTTTCTGAAAGGACAGTCACTAAGGAAAAACAACAGAACCAACAATAAATCCGAGGGAGGGGCGGCTTCTCTCTTCATTGCCATCCTGCGTGCTCCACAGGCCATTCAGAACTCTGACCTCCAAAACTGTCACCGATGTGTCCTGAAGCTGTCAGGGTGCCACAGGGCCAGATGTAGTCAAATAGCTTCTTGAACAAATTCAGTTCTCGCGTTTCCAGCTTCATTCAGTGTATCAGGTTCAGGTCAATGAGGTTTCATTGTTCTGTGTGTTTTGTTTACAAACTGTCATGGGAAGTGTTTCTAGCACACTGTCCCATTGAGGAGGCTGGAGCCACGCTGCACAAATCTTGTCTGGGAAGCAAAAGCTTCTGATAAACTGGTGTCCCCCATGTTGTTTCCATGGGACTGTTCCCCAGATCCCAACCGGTCACAGGGTCACAGCTGGGGGTACCTATCATTCACCCCCAGGATAGGAGGCAGGAGCGCCACCAGGACATTTGTGTCATCCTTTCTTACTGTCAGGACACACGGGACATTTTTCTCAAGTTGCACAAATTATTTCAATTATACAATAATTTCCGGCAGGAGCAGGGGACCCTTAGAGGAAGCGGCTGGTAGCATCACAAAAATCTTTTCTGGGACAACAATTAAATCATGTATTTGTATTTTAAGTTTACGAATGAATTGTACAACAATGTAAAAATAAAGTTCATCCTAATATGATGTGCACGTCTTGCTTAAAAATGTCTTCAGTCAGCCAGTGTAGAGCGATTTTTCCATCACACGCTGCATGCAGCAGAAGCCTCGTTTTTCTTTAAAATGAGCTGAAAAGACAGCAGATATGTAACCATGACCCTAGGTGTTGACTCGGCGCAAAGCTGCGTCTCCACAGGGAAGCATGCGTCTGACAGTTTTGTTGTAAAATATCATCACCTTTCCTGCCTGAAAAATGAATAATTTTGTAAGTATTTTAAATAACAACAACAATTGAGGAAGCAGATTGTGAGGTGAATCAGCGTGCGGTGGGGGTGGCGAGGGGCGCGCGGGAGGAGCTCTGTCGGTTGTCCTGCGCGTGCCCGGCGGTGTCGGTGTTCTGTGTGCGGGCACGCTGGCGTCGTGCGCGGTGCCCGTCTCCTGAGAACGTCATTCACCTTCGAGTCGTTTTAAACACACAGAGTCAGGTCTCGAATGCAGACTGTTCAAAGACTTGCAGGGACCCCTCGCTCACGAGGAGCCCAGCACCCCCCGTGTGACTGGGGAGGAGAGGAGCGCTTTTGTTTTAATATGCACTCTGCCTGTGAGTAGTAAGACTCTATTGATGTAAAATCATAGCTGTGATCGTGTGGAGAAATCAAATAAATCCTTTAAAACTCTCGGGTTCCTACTTTCTCTGACAAGTCCAGCAGTTTCCCTGTCGGCCAGACACAGATCAGCTGGCAAGTTTGCCCATCCTTGTCGTGACTGCTCTGGGTACTGGCCTTCCTGGAGGACAGTGGACTGACTGTAACGTGAGGACCTCGATGTACAGATCACAACATAGGCACTGATAGACGATTTCAAGGGTATTTATAATTTCTAGCAACTTTCAATAAATTTTAGTGCTTTCATCGAGTTAGAGAGAGGAGCTGGATCCTGTGAAGTGTTGAGGTGGACTGGGAATGACTTCTGGGGGCAAGAAAACCCCGATGGCCCAGTCCCAAATGCTTGAAGAGATGATTGATGAAGTCAAGCTGCCCGTTTGTCCACGTGCTGGTTAATGTGATCTGCAAAAGCCAGGAAGGTGACGTCTGATCCCCCCGAACGAGGAGTTCTGTGAGAACAGGATTGGCTTGTACTGTTTCCCCTTTCCTGGACCCAAATTCGGTTCTAGAGAATACCACCTTAAAGTTTCAGTATGTATCATAAAATGAACTAAAAGTGGTAGATCTAATTTGTGGAAAAAACGTTAATTTTAATGACCAGATTTAGCTGTGGCCCACCCTTCGTAGAGAAGTGAATTCTGCTTGAAGGATGTTCTTAGCTTCCGCAGCTGGGCGGGTGTTCCTTTTCCAGGCCATTCAGGGGCTGTCCAGGAGGGGGAAGCTGGTTGTTCAAATTGCCCCACGTACTTGGCTCTGCTTCAGCCTCTGGTTGTGTGACGCCCGGGGCTGCCCCCGACCTGCTGCCTGATGGGGGTGAGCTGCTCAGCCGGTGCTTCGAGGTGATGGTTCTCTGAGTCTGCGTCTGTTTCCCCCCCACCAGACTGTGAGCTCCTCGAGGGCAAGGGGTGCATCTGACCCAATTCTCTGTGTCCATTGACTAGGACAGGACTGGTCTTGTCAAAATGCATCTGAAATGAATTGATGGGGGCGGGGCAAAACCACTGGCTGATCTTACAGTCTGTAAATCATCATCAAAAACATGGAAACTTGTTTGCTCTGTCCTCTGCTGCCCTTGACATCAACAAGTCTAGCTGGGGACACAGGTGACACAGCAGGCCTCTAAATGAGCATTTCATGCTCACTGACTGTGTCCTTCCCCCCCCTTGCCGCACATTTCTGGCGCTCGTTTCACTTGACCTCTCAGCAATTTTCGATATGTTCACGCATTCCTTCTTGAAATACTCTTTCCTTGGCATCTCTGAGCTCACACTCTCTTCTCCTCCTTTCTGGGGACTCCTTCACCGTCTCCTCTGCAGGCTGACGCTCCTCCGCGGTGCCATCGAGTGTTGCTGTCAGGCCCATGTCGGAGCCCTCTGCCTCCTCTCGCCTCCGAGTTTCGGTCTCCCTCCTGCACCCCTATTGCTTCCAAACTTGAATGGCCAGCTCAGACCTCTACTCTGAGCACCCATGTTCCCTGGGTCTTCCAGCAGCACTTCAGACTATCTGCATGACCAAGTTCACGGTCATACACAGGCACTCATGAAACCAGGGCCTCTGCTGTGTTCCCTATTTTGGCAAATGGCATCACCATTGAGTTGTTTCAATCAGAACTTAGGAATTCTCCCTGGCAATAGGAACAATTGGGCAGTGGTTGGAGGCTTTCCTTATAGTGTTTTAACTTTGATCAAATGCATTTTAACATTTAGAGCATTTGGAAAGAACAGATTCATAAAAAGCAGGGAAAAAAAATCATCCACAATCCTATCACCCAAAAAAACATTATAATTGTTAGGTCTATTTCCTTCCCATCTTCTCTTCACATATTTCTGAGTTACCCAGCTCAGGTCTTCTGTACGTGTCCGAAAGAGTTTGTAAGTGTTATTTGGTGCGCCTCATGAAAAAAGAGTTTTCACAATCAAGAACATAGAGGAAATGCTGGATTAGAAAAAGTTCAATCGATTTCTTCACTGCAAGACTTCTCAGAAGCTTTTAAAAGGCTGCTGTGCACTGTGACTGCCTGAAGGACAGCCTGTGCCACGTTTCCTAAACTAAAGTTAGGGAATCCTTTCGCATTCCGTAGCATGCAGTTTAGTGAAAGTTTGTATGTGTAAGTTTTGCTCATTTTTTCCTTAATATATTCTGATGTTATGAAAGACTCAGCAGTTTATAATGTGTGCATGATATGCATGTCCCAGGATGCATTTGCCAGGCAGATAGTTATTTTGGTGAACAAGGAACACAAAAAGAAAGAATACTTTTCTGAGCAGATTTGGTGATTCTGGGAAAGATTTGGGACCTGGAGGAGCTGGACACCATGGAATCTAACTTTAGTGGGGAGTTCCTGGGATGACCGGTGACACTGTTTTGGTAATTCTGGGTAGCCACGTGTCACCTGAGATGCTGCTTGATTCAGTATATTCAATTCAGTTCTCACTTTCCAAGGAATGCATCTCACTTTGCAGCACAGAGTTGGCCTGCAGCAGAGATTCACTGGCTGGCTGATGGCGGGCGTATTCGGAAGGCTATTTACCATCACCCCTACTGTGTAGCTTCATGACTTTTAAGGTCCTTTTAGGGAAATCTTTTCTTCCCTTTCTGTTATTCCTGACCACACTCTGCCACCTCCACAATGTGACCAGTGTCCTATGTGGGAAAAGTTCATTTAAATCTGAAAGACAGGAACTAAAACACTTTAGTTGTCATAGAAAGCATTCTAAAATAAAAATGCCAGAGGATAATCGAGGCCACCTAAATTGGAATCTCTTCCCACGTCCTTCAGGAACTGTTTAGAAAAAAGAACAAATAAAATCACCTATAGCTCAGACCTACAGTGTCACCAGGAAAGAGTGAAAAACACACATTTTAATGAAAAGTCAGTGGGAAAATAAGCATCTTAGACTAGCAGAGTTGACATCAAGTTCCATCCCAGAATATAGATCCAGGTGGGAACTGCACAGAAAAGAGGAATGGCATGGTCCTGATGGTGGTAGAAACAGATAACATCCACTGGGGTTCATGCCCATACAGAGAGAGAATGACCCTGCATGGAGAAATGCAGAAAGGAGAATTGAGACCTGGTGGAATCCAAAGGAAAACACTTGGAAAAGTTGTGGGACCAGAGGTGGCAGAAGGCATTGCTTCTGGGAGAGGGAAGCACCTAGGAAAAGGAAGATTCCCCTTGGAGACCTGGTGATGGTCCTGCTTGGAAGCCGCTGAGGGCCCTATTCAAACAAGATGCTCTTGGAGAATCAGAAGAGGGGCCTTCAATAAAAGCACCTTTTCTTAAAGGAATTGCAATTCCCTGTAGCAGCAAAATATGGCATTATTGGACTAAAAAAATCAAGTAAACCAGCCAAGCCCCTGGCTCTTCCCTATAGCATCAAATGCTATTGTTGGCCCTGGAAAACCCAATACAAATAAACATGTAAAGTATTCATACAAAAGTACTTTAAGGAGGAAAATGAGAAAAATTTTATCAATAAAAATATACATACATATGAACAGAATAAAAAGGGAAAAGTAGGGAACATTGTAACAACACTCCTATATTAATTAAATATAATTAAACAAGCAATAACATATGAAAGAACACCATAAATCATAAACTCAAGCTCAGAATAAAGACGGACAAATAGGACATGCAATGGGAGCTCACTAAACTTAAGAAAAAAATGGAAGAAAAATATAAAATTATCTCAAGTGCCCAAAGGAGAATAGATATAACTGAAAGTATTGAAATAGACATAGAGGATGGAAATAAAAAAGATCCAAGAAAATGAAACAAATAAGGAGGCATTAGAGATCAGAGAGAAAGTAGAGACGTAGCAGATGGAAAAAGTGTCTAACATACATATAATTGGAGTCTGCGAAGAAGAGAAACAAAACGATATAGAACTAAGATGTAAAACTATAATTAAAGAAAATTTTCTGTGGTAAAGAAAACCTGAGCTTACATCCTGAAAGGTCCCACTTTGTTCTTGGGGAAAAAAAGACCTAGAATTATCAACACTGAGAGATGAATCCTAGTAAAATTATTGAACTTTGAAGATAAAGAGGAAATTCTCTGGATGTCCAGGCAATAAAATCAAGTCAAACACAAAGAAAAGAAAATCACATTGGTATTAGATTCCTCAAAATAACATGTAAATCAAGATGACAGAGGAACAACATTTTAAAGAGACTCAAGAAAAGAAAAAGCATGAACCAAGGATTTTGTATCTAACCAAGCCATCTTTCAGGTATCAAGGGTACAGAAAAGTAGCTTCAGACAGGTTTTGAACATACAAGAATGTGGTGAATATAGTCCTTATGAGTCCTTTCTGAGGACTCTCTTATAGGATAAACCATCCGAACAAGAGATCTGAGAAATTTTTGCAAAAGGACTGATGACTAGCACTGGATATATTTAATTACAGATCTAGGACTAAAACATAAGGGGGGATAAGGCTGGAAGAATACTATGTAATGTTATATGTTCAGACAAAATAGAAATAACACAGTTTTTTAAAAGAAAGAAATAACACAGTCTTTTAAAAGGAAGAGAGTAAGGGGAGAGTAGAATAAGCCTATTCACTGCTGGATTGTTAATAGGTGAGAGTCAAATGATGTTATTTAAACCTGGTAAAGCCAAATAGTAAAAGGCTAAGTAAGAAAAAGGGGGGCTGAGGGCATTATATGAAGATTTTTTGTAAGGGTAACGTCTAGAACAAAAGTACAAACCTTCCCAAATACAGGAACAAAACAGAGGAAAAAGGCTGGGCAGAAAGAGGAGAACAGACCTCAGAGTGAAGGATACACAGTGAGGATAACATAATGCACACAATAACTATACAACATAAAATATTACAGAACAAATACCAAACATGTCAATTATACCAATAAATGTAAATGTGTTTAGATCCCTTATTAAAAAGATTTTAATACTGGCTCATGTATCATTCAGCTATTGCCATAATAATTCTGTGTGACAAATAATCCCAAAACTCAGCAGCATTAAACAATAAACATTTATTTCTGGGGCTAGCCCCGTGGCTGAGTGGTTAAGTTCATGCGCTCTGCTTTGGTGGCCCAGGGTTTCACTGGTTCAGATCCTGGGCACGGACATGGCACTGCTCGTCAGGCCACGCTGAGGCGGCGTCCCACAAAGCTCAACCAGAAGGGCCTACAACTATGTACTGGGGGCCTTTGGGGAGAAGGAAAAAAAAAAAAAGGATTGGCAACAGATGTTAGCTCAGGTGCCAGTCTTTAAACACACACACACACACACACACACACACACAATTTATTTCTTACCCATGCATCTGAATGTTGATTGAGGTTCTGCTGATCTAGACTGGGCTTATCTCTGAGCTGCAAGTTGGGTCTAGGTCTGCTCCATGTGTCCCTCATTCTCCTGGAACCAGTGCCTATTAGAGGCATGTCCTATTCATAGCAAAAGGCTAGAGTGCAAGAAGGAAAGCCCAACCAAGCATGCACATTTCAAACCTTTGCTCATGCTGTGTCCATTAAAATCCCATTGACCAAATCAAGCCCATGCCCAAGCCCAAAGTCAGAGGGTTGGAATATATACCCTGCCTTCCATGAAAGCATGACAAGGAGATAGAATACTACTATACTCAATTACCCCAGATCACAAAGTAAAACCCAACCACATCTATGCCAGTACACTCTAGGCACACCTAGCACAGAAATTCAGAAACCCTAAACATCAAGAGAGGGACAGGTGTGTAGAGACAAACACAAACCAAAACAAGGGGAAAGAAGTAACAATCTTGAAACTTGACAAGGTAGAATTCAACCTTAAAAACAAATAACAATGCTAAAAGATGAATTCTAAATGAAAACATAATAGTTATGAATATCTATGTACCAAATAATATAGCAGCAATCTGCAAAAAGCAGAAATATAGGAGATGCAAGAAGAAATAAAAACAGGTTAATAACAGGGTAACAGCACTCTGAATCCAAAAGAGGTTAAGAAGACGAAAATTGAAAGTTTTTGATCGAGGGACACCTAACTTCATAGCCAGATAATAGAGATGACACTGCTTTCAAGCACACGTGGAACATTGGTGAAGTCAACCGTGTATTGAGTCACAAAGAAAACCTGAATAACTTCCCTTAGGTAGAAATGATACAAACATATTCTCTAATTAGAAATTAGTTCTAAAATAAAAAAAATCCCAACTGGAAATGTTATTAACTCTCTATTAAATTACTCTTGGGTCAAAAGAGAAATACAAACTAAAACTGTAGAATTTCTTTAAATATGATAAAACCTTGTATTAGAATTTGTGATACAATTACAGCAATAATCCAAGAAAAATTACATTGACAAAAATAAAAGAACGAAAAGAAACATCAAACTCAAAATTAGGAAAAGAACAACAGAGCAAACAAAGCAGAAGAAGTAAGTAATAGAAAGCAAAAATTAATCAGTTAGAAAACAGAGAAATAGTAAATCAAAAAGCTTGTTCTTTGAAAATAAACAAAGTAGACAAACCTATGAGTAACCAAATAAAGATGAAAAGAAAGCACAAACACAAAAGAAGAAATAATAAGAGGGAAGTAACTATTGAAATGAAGGAGACTTTTTAAAGTGGTGCTACTTTGGACAACTTTATGCAAATACATTGGAAAACCCTATATGACACTGATAATTAGCCAAAATTGACCCCAGGAGAGAAAGTTTTTGTTTGTTTGTTTGTTTTTGGCGAGGAAGATTGGTCCTAAGCTAACATCTGTTGCCAATCTTCCTCTATTTTATGTGGGATGCCGCCACAGAGTGGCCTGACAAGTGGTGCTAGGTCCACACCCAGGATCCAAATCCACAAACCCTGGGCCTCCGAAGTGGATTGTAAACTTAACCACTATGCCACCAGCCTGGCCCTGAGAGAAAGAAATTTTAAACAGACAAATTCCCATAAGAGAAATAGAAAAAGTAAACAACCTGCGAGATCCATGTGGTTTCATAGGAGAATTCTTCCAGACCTTCAAATACCAGACAAACTTGATGCTGCTTCCAGTGTTTCAGATCATAGCAGAGTAAGGAAGCCTTCTAAATTCTTTTTATGAAGTGACTATAGCAACTTTCCTAAACCTGATAAAGGTTGCATGAATACAAAACTACAGACCATCGACGCAAAATCGTGAATAAAATGAAAGCAAACATGTAATGGCGCATTGAATGTAAACTCATAAACTTCACGACCAAGTAGGGATGTGTTTCAGGAGTGCAAGGATGGTTCACCATTAGGAAATCCACTAGTAAAACCCACCATTTTAATTGAAATGAGAAGAAAAATTTTATGATTGTCTCCATGGATGTGAAAGGCTTTTACCAAAATCCAGACTCATTCCTGATATACAAGGCACTTAACAAATGGATACTTTGTTAGCACAACAAAGTGTATGCACCTTCATCCAAAAGCCAGCATTTTATTTAATGGAGAAACAGTGAATGCATTCCAGAAAATCAGGAAAAAGACATGGATGACCACCATCTTCACTTCTGTTTCACATTGTAGTGAAGGCTTTAGCTGACATAATCAGAAACAGTTACAGACTTAAGAATTGGAAACGAAGAGGTAAATTATTTCTTTTTGCAGATGATATAATAGCATATCTGGAAAAACCAAAAGAATCCATAAAAAAGCTATCAACATTAAGAAAACTTAGCAAGATGATTGGATATAAAATTGATACATAGGGTCAGGAGCCTTACATATTTTTAAAAAACAGAACAAAAAATGGGAGAAAAGACTGCATTTACAACATAATTTTTTTAAAATACCTTGGAATAGCTTCACAAGAAATAATCAAAATATATGTGAGGAAATGATTAAAACATGGGAAAACAAAAAACTAGTTTTTTACAGTTTTTTTGCAGTTTTTTACACCCTGCATACAGTCATGCGTCTCCTAACGTCAGGACTACCTTCTGAGAAATGCCTCGTTAGGTGATTTTGACGTTATGCAAACATCACAGTGCACTTACACAAACTTAGATGGTGATGCAAGAAAAATTTAAAATACCAAGGTGTATGAGGAAACTATTCTAGTTGAAACCTGACTTGACCTGAGTTTTATTTTGACCAGAGCAGCCTGGTTTATGGTCTGACTGGCACACGTGGCACATGTGCTTTAATTCACTGTCCCAAAGCAGGGGATGCACTCTTTGAAGAGAGGGAGGAACGCCTCCGCTCCTCTGACGTCAGAGCCAGGACACTTTCGAAGATATGTTTTTCTTCCCAGAAATCAAGTTGACCTGCTGTGTATGTGCTAAACCGCAGCAAAGTATCCCCTTGTGACTTTGAGAAAAAAACGTATCCTTGTAATGCTTGCTGTATGTTCTCTGTTCTGAAGCGGTGCAGCGTCACGCTGCAAACCATGCTTCCCTGGACCACCTCCCTTGGGGGAGACGGCCTCCCCAACTCAGGTAAAATTCACCTTCTCTCCTGTAAACTGTAAACTGTGTCTGTAAACTGGCTCTTGGGTATTTGTGTCGACCCTGGTACAGCCTTCCACACACCTAGGCCTTATGGGACTGATCTTACGGAACCACCGTCGTGTGTGTGATCTGTTGTTGACCATAATGTCGTTATGTGGCGCGTGACTGTTCTCCAACCGTGAAGGAGACACCACCCTATAGTGGACTCTGCTCCAAACATGTCCTAGGTCCTGTAACACAGAACCTGTCCTTTCGAGGTAGTGTCCCCCCATTGGTGCTGTAACTGAGTTTTCAGTAAGCCATTCCACCTCTGAATTAGGCCTGCTGTTGCTTGGTGATGGTGGCTATATGGCAAGACCAGTTAGGGTTTGCTTTGTTTTCTTTTTCAGTTTAATTCTATTTTTCGAACATGTGAAATACATGGTTCAAAAGTCAAAACTACATATTTTCAGAATATCTCGCTTCCTTCACCCTTCTCTTCATCCTAGCTCACTCTGTGCTCCATAGGTAACCATTTTTATTAGTTTCTAGGTTTATCATTCCTGTGTTTTGTTTTACAAAATTAAGCATAGATACGCATACGTTATTCCCCAGCTTTTCCTCCACAGAAGATAGCATACTGTGCACGCTGTTGTGAACCTTGCGTCTTCACTTACCGTCACTCCTTGTCATCGGTTTACTGCCACAGCTCCCGCCCACCCCTCCTTGCTCTGTGCTTGTGGAGCTGGCTTCTGCATCACCTGTCACCTGGCGTGGTGTTTAGCTTTGTCAGTAGAGGGTGTTGGAGGGAACTGCCAGAGCAAGAGGATTTTCTCCCAGGTTCCAGTGAGCGTCTCTTTTTCGCACTGTGGGCATCTCAGCACACGCGCGCCTGCCAGGCTCCCTGCGGGCAGTCCCAGCCGACAGTTCCTGCACACAAGCCTCGGCCCACCTGCACACCAGTGGGCAGTCTCCTGCTGGCCACTCCCTGCCCGTGGTTCCCTGTGCCCACTGTGACTTGGTGACCAGAGGCCAGCTATGGCCACGGCAGCTCAGCGGGCTGCAAGCAGGCCTTCTCCAAGGAGGCGTGGAGCACAATGTGGGAAGCCCTGCTCCTGCCCGAGTTTGTTTCCTCCTCAGATAGTTCTTTCAGCCCAAGGGCACTTCTTGAGAGTACTTTTCTATCCCTTCTTAGTATTTAATTCCCTCCAAATAGTTAAAAAGTCTTTATGTTAACCTCTCCTGTTCGATTGACTGGTTTCTGTCTCCTGGATCCCAGCGGATATAGAACTGGGTGCTGGGAGTGGTCCCAGGAGGTGGACCCACAGTGACGGGCTTTGGGAACTCATTGTGTGGAGTCTTGGGCTTGAATGCAGCGCTGAGCAATGGGACAGTGGGAAAAGGGTGCTGGCACTCCACGTCCTGCAGTGGCTTCACCGTTGATGGAGCTGTTATCTGTGATGGGTTGTGATGGAGTGCCAGCCGACGCACGTGTCTTTGGAACCCAAGAAGCTGCTGCACTTGAGGGTCGTGATGGTAATGATGACTGCAAGGCCTGTGGTGTGGGATGGATTTTCCTGAGTGCAGCCCTGGAACATTTACAGAGAGAAAATGACAAGCTTGAGTCCTTTATCTCCCTCTGAGAGTCTGAGAAGTCGATAGCTTTTATGACAGCCCTAAAAAATCCTCATTTCTTGTAGCCACAGGGTGATATTGCTGAAAAGCAAGCACAAAATGTAATTGTGCAGGTTGCTGGGTTTACAGCAACAGTTGAATTCACAGGCTCACCAAGTTTCTCCTAGAAAAGTTAGGGAATTAATCAGGGAAAGATAAGATGCTGAAGCTTCGAATGAGAACATCTGGTTGGACCCAGATGAAACAGAGACTCTTGAATCCCCAAGTCTCTCTGAGCCTCCCGTGCCAGTGGCAGGAGCTCCCCGGCCCCTCCCCCGTGTCTGAGGTGACTACCCTTCCTTTGCTTGAGAACCCTGGCTACAGCACCTGGGGCGGATGACAGAGATGCTCATTTTCCTCCAGACCCATGACAACCACCACCTGTTGCCACAAGACCCATCACTAGGGGGACATCTCAGCATGCTTCTGGAGGACAAGTACACATGACGCAGGAGGAAGTAGCTTACAAGTAGCTTCAGTCAAAAGAATTACAAGATATACCACATTTTGTTCATTCATCATCTGTTGATGGACACTTGGGTTGTTTCCAGCTTTTGGCTATCATGAATAATGCTGCTGTGAACATTCACGGACAAGTGTTTGAGTTCTCGTTTTCATTTCTTCTGGATATACATCTAGGAGTGGAATCGATGGGTCATGTGGTAATTTCAGGTGACTTGCGAACCCACTATTTTTACTGTATATGCTAAGTGGGATATAGTCTAGGGACAAAAAGAACTTCAAGTAAACCTTAAACTTCACTCAGTTTTACTATAATTAGTAATATTGTTACTGTAAGTTGAAACTATATATAGTTGGATAAAGCAAGTAAGCAAATATGTTAATCTTAATAGAACTGGTATTTAATGTAAGAAGAAAGATATAAATATATCAAAGAAATTAAGAAAAATCCTATAATGTTAATTTGATTTGGAAGTATCTATAATTAACTCCTGACTTTAAAAAACAGATATTTCTAGATCCATTCATTGTAGGAACCTAGAAATAAGAACTCCTCCCCCACCGAGTAGCAAGAAACATCCTTAGCACCCAGATTTTCATTCTACCATCCCCCACTATAAATAATAAAGGCTCCTTAGATAAATGGCTTATTCTAAGGCTGGGGAAGAAAGGAGGAAATTGAGATATCTTGTTTTGCCAAAAAAACGATAAAGCACTCAAAAGACTAATGGGGCATATCAATAGAACACAGGAGTCAGCCTGAAGAAGTTCCAAGTAGCCAAATTTGGGACAATTGTAGGATAAAATAATAATTAATGTAATTGAGTGTAATTCATCAAATAAATTAAAAATCCATGAGTCCATAAGGATACTTCCAAAGATAGAGAAACTCACTTGCTGCAACTAAACATGATGATTACACCAATTTTTTATTCTGAAAATTTATAATTAAGAGGAAGGAATTAATTACTTCCCGTATCTCTTTTGGAGGAACTGTAATTTATCCCCAGTTAATGAGGAAAGGCTGGGTTTTTTTTTTTTTAGCAGAAGAATACCAGCTAATAAATGTAAATGAAATTATTGATTCAGGCAAGGATCATCAATGAATGCTAAGACCACGAGCTGAAAGGTGATTGGGAAGCAGATATTTGCGCAGTACCAAAACATCATCACACAGATTACTTGCTAATTACTAAGGGGAAAAAAACCCCACACTTTTATAGTGGAGAGATGTGGTGGTCACCACTTTTATAAAGTGATCAAGAATGAAACACTTGATACTTAAACACCTCTTGAGGTGATTTGATATGAAGTACACAGTAACACCTTTTGCCAAATGCTTTAACCTGAATCTTACCAAACCTTTAGAGCTAACTTTCCATACAGCAATTACAGGGGATAGAAATAAGAGTTAAATATAACCATGAGGGAAAAAGAATTAGACAAATCCTGAATGTGGGACCACTGGCCTAGACTCTTCAGAAAGTCAGCGTTGCTCTTGTCCTTCCTTCTTCTCCTTTCCTGGACAATTCAGTCCAAAGGTCATTAGAAGGGGAAAAAGCAAGATAGGTGTCCAGCCAGGAGTCGGGAGGGAGTCATGGAGACAGATCAGAGTGTTGGCACCCAGTCTGGGCAGAGGGCATGGAGCAACCTTATGAGGGGTGTTGAAGTGTGAGCAGGATGAAAACGTGAGGCAGCACAGCAGGTAGCAACAGCAATGGAGATTGGTTACGTAGAGGGAGATTAATATATAAGTGACTGTCTTAAGGAAAATGGGAGCTATGTTTCTCATCATCAGAGAAGGGAGTTACAAATATGGAAAGAGAGAAATCTAGAATGAACCCCATAGTGATGGAGCGAAATTGATATTCAAGCGTATTAGTTATCTATTGTTGCATAACAAATTTCCCCAAAACTTAGGGGCTTCAAACAATAAATATTTATTATTCCATAGTTTCTGTGGGTCAGAAATACAGGGGCTTAGCTGCTGGTTCTGGACCAGAGTTTATCACAAGTTTGCAGTCAGTGTCAGCCAGAGCCACAGTCATCTCAAATCTTGACCGGGGCTTCCAAGCTCTTGGCTTATGTGGCTCTTGGCCTGGGGATTCAGCTCCTTTCAATGTGGCCCTCTCCACAGCCCTGCTCCCGGCATGGCACTGGCTTCCCCCAGAGTGAGTGATGCAAGAGAGCCAAAGCAATGCCCCATTGCCTTCTATGACTTAGTGTCTCAGACACAGAGTCACTTCCGACTTATTCTGTTCATTAGGACCAAGTCACTAAGTCCAGCCCATGTGCAATGTGTGGCAATTACACTAGGGTAAGAATAGGAACCGTCTTGGAGGCTGGATATCACAGTCTACCCTCTAGCCCCCAATAACTCATGTCCCTCCCATATGAAAAATATGCTCACCCCTCCCAAAACCTCATGCTATTATAGCGTCAGATCAAAGTCTAGGGGCTCATCATCCAGGTGCAGATAATGCTGTTCAAGCACGGTTCCTTTGACTTATGAATTAAAGAGACACACACACTTCACACACAATGATGAGATAAGCATAGGATAACCTCCATAGACCTACTCATAAATGGGGAAAAATGGGAGGCACACAGCAGTCACTGGTCCATAGTAGTTTTGAAATGCAGCCAAGACTGTCAGAAGCTTATTGACTGGGACTTAGTCCTATTCCTTCCCCAGAGTGATTCTCCATTGCTCTCGGCTCCTCCCTCTGGGCCATCCTTCCTTTTGCAAGAAAGGTAGTATGTGTTTGCAGGTGGGTGATTTTCTCAGCCTGCTTTCTGCCAGTGGAATTTTGGATGTCCAACAGCCTCTTCTCCTTTCTTACAGTCTTTGAGCCTTTCAGACAAGGACATGAATCTCAGGAGGCCGGGATCATTGAGGACCATCTTGGAGCCTGGCTACCACATGGTGTAAATTCAAGGTTTTCAATATATAGAGATAAATATAGAAATAAAGAGAGGTATAAATATGTAAGAAATACATATATTCCCTAATTCTGTTTACTGAGAGGAGTTTGTAGTAGTGAGACCTCAATAGCCATAAGCACACCTAGCACCTAGCTCTTAGCTTCTAAATACTTGTCTCCATGAAAAGGACCCAGGGCTCCGAGAAGTAATGGCTGATTCCAGGACTGGGGCAGAGGAAGAATAAGATGAGTCTGGAGCATTTTGTTGTGCCAGTAAATAAGAACATGCTCAAAAATGATGGGGATGTTTCAAGATGACACAGAAGCCAGTTTGAAAGGACTCCCACTGCACAAATATGGGACAATTTGAGCTTTAAAATAAGTAATTATAGTAATGATTATACTAATCCTTGAATAAAATAGGAATCCATATTATCGAGTTAACAATAAATTAATCAAAAGTCTGATAAGGATTGGGATATTTACATACTTCAAAGTACTTTCCCACAAAAGACCTGTTAATTACAATGGGAAAATGACTAACTTTTCACTGAGAAAGCCTGCCAGATACCACCTAAATCGTATGCCACCTAGTAGAATGCAATGAGAAGAACACAGCATTATTTCTTAGTGAATTCAGTGATATTCCTGCCAAAGATGCATGTCTTGACTCTAGTGATGAAGACGCACCAGATAAACTCGCACTGAAGGACATTCTACAACATAACTGGCCTGTTTGCTTCAAAAATATCAAAGTAAAAGAATCAAGGTTATGAGAGTAAAGGAATGACTCAGGCACTATTCTAGATTGAAGGAACATGATTTTGGAGTTAATTCTTTTTGCTACAAAGGACATTGCTGGGATGATTGGAAAAACCTGAAGGAGGTCTGAGGATTAGATAGTGGTAACACATCAACGTTAACATCCCTATTTTGATGGTTTTATTGTGGCTCAGAGTCTCTCATGAGTGCAGTCAGGATATCAGCAGGAGCCACAATCTCTGAAGACGTGAGTGGGGCTGGAGGATGTCTCCAAGCTCACTTGGCTGCTGGCAAGAGGCTTCCATTGCTCACTCAGCAGGCGGGGCTTTCCATAGGGCTGGGCGTCAGTATGCGGCTGCCCCCAGAGTGTGTGACAACAGAGGGGAGAGAGAGAGATCAAGTTAGAAGCTGAAGGGTCCAGCCTAATCTGAGAAATAGCACAGCAGCACTACTGGTCAAATGGACCAACGCTGGTACAATGCAGGAGGGGACTGCACGCAGGCATGAAGTTGGGGCTCCCTGGGGCTATCTTGGAGGCTGCCTACCACACCCTCATTCACTCTTGCTCTTTCAGGGGCAAACACATTGACCAGTTAAAAGCCAACTCTAAATAAGATGAAGTTGTTATTGTCGTTATTTTCCTTTTAGTATAAAGCCTATTAGACCAGTAGGGAAATTCTTTAAGCACCAGGAAAGATCCCATTTTCCAAAGTTTCCAAGGTAAAAGGAAGAATGGCAGAAAGGAAGAGCATGACACCATTCAAAATAGCCCTTCAGGGGGCTGGCCCCGTGGCCGAGTGGTTAAGTTCGCGCGCTCCGCTGCAGGCGGCCCAGTGTTTCGTTGGTTCGAGTCCTGGGCGCGGACATGGCACTGCTCATCGGACCACGCTGAGGCAGCGTCCCACATGCCACAACTAGAACCCACAACGAAGAATACACAACTATGTACCGGGGGCTTTGGGGAGAAAAAGGAAAAAATAAAATCTTTAAAAAAAAAAAAAAATTTAGAAAGACAAAATAGCCCTTCAGATCCTACTGATGCTTTAAAAGGTCCTCCCCTGTGCCAGGCACTGTGGCGGCAGTGTCATCTCATGATATTCTCACATCACCTTATCCCAGAGGAGGAAACTGGCTCAGACAGCTCGTCACTTATGCAAGGTCACACCATTGGTAAGCAGAGCAGCTGGGACAGAAACCCACTTCTTTTTTTTTTAAAGATTGGCACCTGAGCCAAAAACTATTGCCAATCTTCTCTTTTCTTTCCCTTCTTCTTCTTCTCCCCAAAGCCCCCCAGTACATAGTTGTATATTCTAGTTGTGAGTGCCTCTGGTTGTGGCATGTGGGACGCCACCTCAGCATGGCCTGATGAGTGGTGCCATGTCTGCGCCCAGGATCCAAACTGGCAAAACCCTGGGCCACCGAACTGGAGCACGTGAACTTAACCACTCTGCCATGGGGCCGGCCCCCAGAAACCCACTTCTGATGACTTCTAGTTGTGCGCTCTTTCTGTTCCCTGAGAACCTTCGGCCCACAGAACCCCCCCAGGGGCCGTATAAAGAGAAAGAAATGCTTTCTTTTTGCTGTTGCCTGTTTACCAAGGTCATGGAATTTAAAGTTCTGTTCACCTTGGTGAGATGAGATAGCTAACGTGAAATGTTTGCGTTAGAAGCTGTGGACCATGCTAAAATAACTTAGTGGGTTATTTTGTAATCGTGGCCTCAAGAATTCTTATTGGCAGAAGTTCCAATAAAGTGAATAATAGTGACAAGCACGATTTTTTAGATCTATTTTATCCTATTATTTTGAATAAGTAATTCACCACATGGTACAAAATTCAAAAGGAAAAACAACAACAAAAACCAAAAAGAAAAAAAGTCTGGCTCTTTCCTCTTTCTCCACAGCCTCCCAGTTCTCTTCCCCGGGCAACTATTGTTACCAGCTTATTGTGGTCAATTCAGAGATATTCTCACATATAATGCATGCATGGTTAAGAATTCCTCTTGTTCAGGCAGATTTATATTTTATTCTGATGTAAAGACTGTGAGGATCTGAAGGTTCTTGCCAAAATACTGGTTAAAAGCAAGGCACCAGGCTTCAGTACAAACGTGTGCATTATATGCATCGTCTCCTGCTTGGCGGTCTCCTTCTGCAGTCTCAGCGGTCTGCACCGTCTCCGTGGATCTCACGGAGAACACTCGGCTTCGCTTTACTTTCATGGGTGGCTACAGATGCAGAGCCCCACAGTTTTCTTAGTTACAAATGTTTGCATCTTAAGTTGGAAGTGCTTGTCCCCTATGACTGTTGAAGAGAACCAGCTTGGGGCTCCCTTTACCCCTTTCCTGTACTGGATCCTCTGTTTCCTGGGCATCATATCCTCTTTCTCAGTTTCTTTGCTTTGATAGATGATGCTCTCCAGTGGCTTCCTCAGAAAGGATGAACACATGGGAGATAAATTATTTGAGTCTTTGTATGTCCCAAAATGCCTTTTGTCTACTTTCACATTTGATTGACAATTTGGCTGAGTATAGATTCTAGGTTGAAAATGATTTTTCAGAGAAAAGATTTTCAGAATTTTGATGGCCTCAGGCATTTCTATTTTAGCTCCCAGTGCTGCTGATAACAAATAGGAAGCCACTAGCATTCCTAATTCATTCATGTAACTTTTCTTTTTCTCTCTCTAGAAGTTTGTGGTATCTTCTCTTTGACTCCACTGTTCTAAAATTCAAAATCATGTTCCTTGGTTTTGAGTTTGTTTTCATTCATTGCACTGAGTACTTGATGGTCTTTCTAATCTGGAAATTATTATCTCTCAGTCCTGGGAAATTTTCCTGGATTATTTCATTGGCGATTTCCCCTCCCTCACCCTATTCTTTTTGGAAATTCTTTTATTAATTTATTGGTCTAGTCCTCAAATTTTCTGCTCTGCTTTCTGGGAGATCTTCTTGGTTTTATTTCCAATTCCTCAGTGGAGGCTTTCATTTTTTATCTTGGTTTTCATGTTACATAGCTTCTTTTCTGGAAGTGCTCATTTTTTCAGGGTGCCCCGTCCCAGTTTCGTGGGCACAGAATCTCCCGCACCCTCCGAGGCACTGAGAGGGCGCTCATGTTCCCTCTTCCCTGCACAGTCTTTGTTTCCTCCCAGTCGCCTTTTCAGAGTGTGTTTTGATCTTTATCTTCTACACTGGAGGGTTTCCTCAGACATTTCCAACCTTGGTCAAGGGCTTATGATTACAATTCAGGGACTAAAAACTGGCTCAGAGCTCTGAGAGTGTTGGGAGGTGCCATCAAGGATGGGCCTCACTGGACAGGGTCTGGCTGGACCATGTGGGGGAATCCCCAACAAGGATATCTTTAGGTCTTTCCTCTGGGGCGGGTTGGATTCCCCAGAGGAAGGTCCTCCAGTCTGCTGTCCTCATAGTAGGAGAGAGGTGAGGAGAGGCGGCTGGGAAGCCTCAACTTTTAGTTTACACATAATCACTTATTTGCCCATCTTCAGCCTAATACCATGCCTTCAACTGAATAATCATCTAAAGACTCTTTTTTTACTCTTTCCTAAGAATGCATCTTCAGGTTAAGGTAGGGGTAGAGGACGGGGAGTTCCTCAGCAGTAAACTTGGAAAAGGGACCTGTTTAACTCTTCTTAAACACCTTTTACCCACCTCTGCTTATTTCTGCCATTCCGTTACCCCCATTGCAGCAGGTCCTGGGGTTTCCAGTTCCTGAGCCTTTTGAGAATTCTGTGGTGTAAGGATTCTTTCTCACCTTCTCCACGGCCAGTGTAGGGTTTGGCTATCTGCCAAGTCACGGACAGCTTGTCCATCTGCTTTCCAACTGTTACTGAAACCAAAGTGGGTTCCCTCCTGGTGAGTTAAATCAGGCTCTCCACCGGAAGTAGTTGTCACACAAAGTAGGGTGTATTTGCAGCAAATAGGAAGCCAAGTAGAATCATTTCCAAAGTCATAGGGCTTCCCAAACAAAGGGAAGCAGGGATCTTTTATTTCGGATGGGGAATGAATATTCAAAAGTGAGAGGTGGGTTGGGCCAGCCCCATGGCCTAGTGGTTGAGTTTGGCGCACTCTACTGTGGCAGCCTGGGTTTGATTCCTGGGTGCAGACCTACACCACTCCTCAGCAGCCATTTTATGGTGGCAACCCACATACAGCATAGAGGAAGATTGGCACAGATGTTAACTCAGAGCAAATCTTCCTCAGCAAAAAGAGGAAGATTACATGACGTCAGCATCATGGCAGAGTGAGTTCTCCTGGCAATCTCTCCCCGCCACAATACAACAAAAAAGACATTCATACTCCAACAGAGGACATCCAAACACAACACAAAAGACATCTGAAAGACCCGTGCAGCCATATGACAGAGGGCAGAGAGGCTGGAGACCCCCTCAGAGGAGATGGAACAGGGTAAGAGAAAACTTCGCTCTCTCCCCTAAAGACTGTGATCCAAGACCATGCACAGCCTCTGAGAGGGAAGGAACAGGGGAGGGGACATTTGTTCACGGGAACATCAAAGATACCCGAGAGCCCTCACAGCCAAGGGGAAAGCCCCTACCAAGGGGAAAGCTAACTTGGAGGTGACCTCATCAGGCCAAACCTATGGAGAGCAGATAGTGAGGGTAGAGTGAGAAAACCCCAAAAGTGCACAGGAGTAATCACCCCTCCCCACCACCCACACAGCACCAGCTCCAGTGCCTGGGATCTTGGAGGAACACTGAATACACGGCTCTTGACCCCCACCCAGTGGCAGTAGGCAGTAACTGTGACTAAATACTATGACAATGCCCAAAACAGAGCCACCCCCTCTAGCAATATCAAAAATTATATTAAATCTCCAGACCAGAGAGAAAATGACAAGTACCCAGAAAACAGTCCTGAGGACACAGAAATATGTAATCTAAATGACAGAGAATTCAAAATAGCTATCATCAAAAAACTCAACGAGTTAAAAGAGAATGTAGAGAAACAATTGAACAAGTTCAGGAGCTACTACACAAAAGAGATTGAAACTGTAAAGAAGAATCAATAAGAAATATTAAAGATGAAAGACACAATGGAAGAGATAAAACAAAATATGGATTCCCTGAATGCTCAAGTGGACATCATAGAGGAGCGAATGAGCATAACTGAAGACAGACATGTTGAAATGCTCCAGACAGAGGAGGAGAGAGAATTAAGACTAAAAAGAAATGAATCAAGTCTCCAAGAACTATCCGACTCAATCAGGAAATGCAACATAAGAATTACAGGTATTCCACAGGGAGAAGAGAAGGAGAATGGAGCAAAAAGCTTGTTCAAAGAAATAATAGCAGAGAACTTCCCAAACCTAAGGAAGAAGATGGAAATCCACATGGAAGAGGCTGTCAGATCTCCTAAATATGTCAATGTAAAAAGACCTACTGCAAGGCATATAGCAGTGAAACTGGCAAAACTGAATGACGAAGAAAGAATACTAAGGGCAGCAAGGCAGAAGGAAATAACCTACAAAGGAAACCCCATCAGGCTTTCAGTGGATTTCTCTACAGAAACCTTATAGGCTAGGGGAGACTGGAATGACATATTCGAATCTTTGAAGGACAAAAACTTTCAGCCAAGAATGCTCTATCCAGTGAAAATATCCTTCAGATATGATGGAGAAATAAAAACTTTCCCAAACATAAGCTATGGGAGTTCGTACCCATGAGATGCCCCCCTACAAGAAATCCTCAAGAAGGCCCTCATACTTGAACAAAAAAGGGGAGAAAGTGGTTACAAAGCACAGAGTAAGGAGATAAATAGGTAGACAAAATCAGAAAATTGTAACTGTACATCAGAAGAGGTTAGCAAGTACTCAAGAATAGCATTAAAGATAAAGGGAAGGAAAATACCAAAAACAAAGATAATCTTGTCACTTTAATCACAAACTCACAATACAAATGGAATAAGATGTGAGAAAAACAACTTAGGAGGGGGAAGAGGAAAGGGACTGAATCAGTGTAGTCTAAGGAAATTAGAAGCCATCAGAAAATTGGGGCTGGCCCAGTGGTACAACGGTTAAGTTCGCATGTTCCACTTCTTGGCAGCTCAGGGTTCACCCGTTCAGATCCCGGGTGCAGACATGGCACCGCTTGAACACCATGCTGTGGTAGGTGTCCACACATAAAGTAGAGGAAGATGGGCATGGAAGGAAGTGAAACTCTACCTGTTTGCAGACGACATGATCTTATATGTAGAAAACCCTAAAGAATCCATTGGAAAACTACTAAAAATACTTTACAGTAAGGTTGCAGGGTACAAAATCAACTTACAAAAGTCAGTTGCATTTCTATACTCTAATAACAAACTTACCAAAGGAGAATTCAAGAATACAATTCCATTTACAATTGCAACAAAAAGAATAAAGTATTTAGGAATAAGTTTAACTAAGGCAGTGAAGGACTTATACAATGAAAACTATAAGACATTACTGAGAGAAATCGATGATGACATAAAAAGATGGAAAGAGATACCATGCACATGGACTGGAAGAATAAACATAGTTAAAATGTCCATACTACCCAAAGCAATCTACAGATTCAGTTCAATCCCAATCAGAATCCCAATGACATTCTTCACGGAAATAGAACAAAGAATCCTAAAATTCATATGGGGCAACCAAAGACCCCAAATTGCTAAGGCAATCCTGAGAAAAAAGAACAAAGCTGGAGGCATCACAACCCCTGACTTCAAAATGTACTACAAAGCCATAGTGATCAAAACAGCACGGTACTGGTACCAAAAAAAGGCACACAGATCAATGGAACAGAAGTGAAAGCCCAGAAATAAAACCGCACATCTACAGGAAGCTAATCTTTGACATAGGAGCCAAGAACATACAATGGAGAAAAGACAGTCTCTTCACTAAATGGCGTTGGGAAAACTGGACAGCCACACGCAAAAGAATGAAGTAGACCATTATCTCACAAAAGTAGGCCATACACAAAATTAAACTCAAAACTCCTGGAAGATAATATAGGTAGTACACTCTTTGACATCAAACTTAAAAGGATCTCTTTGAATACCATGTGTTCTCAGACAAGGAAAACAAAAGAAAAAATAAACAAGTGAGACTTTATCAGACTAAAGAGCTTCTGCAAGGCAAAAGTAACTAGGATCAAAACAAAAAGACAACCCACCAATTGGGAGAAAATATTTGCAAATCCTATATCTGACAAGGGGTTAATCTCCATAATATATAAGGAACTCACACAACTGAACAACAAAAAAACAAACAGCCCAATCAAAAAATGGGTAGAGGATATGAACAGACATTTTTCCAAAGAAGATATACAGATGGCCAATAGGTACCTGAAAAGATACTCAACATCACTAATCATCAGGAAATGCAAATCAAAACTACACTAAGATACCACCTTATGCCTGTTAAAATGGCTATAATCACTAAGACTAAAATTAACAAATGTTGGAGAGCGTGTGGAGAGAAGGGAGCCCTCATACAGTGCTGGTGGGAATGCAAACTGGTGCAGCCACTATGGAAAACAGTATGGAGATTCCTAAAAAAACTAGAAATAGAAATACCATATGACCCAGCTATCCCACTATTGGGAATCTATCCAAACAACTTGAAATCAACAATCCAAAGTAACATATGTACCCCTATGTTCATCGCAGCACTATTCACAATAGCCAAGACATGGAAACAATCCAAGCGCCCATTGACTGATGATTGGATAAAGAAGATGTGGTACAGACATACAATGGAATACTACTCAGCCATAAAAAAAGACAAAATCATCCCATTTGCAACAACATGGATGGACCTGGAGGGAATTATGCTTAGCAAAATAAGTCAGACTGAGAAAAATAACCACCAGATTATTTTTTTACTCATATGTGGAATATGAACAAAACCAGGGACAAAGAAAACAGTTCAGTGGTTATCAGGGGAAGGGGGGTGGGGGGTGGGCACAGACGGTGAAGGGGAGCACTTATGTGGTGACAGACAAGAAATAATGTACAACTGAAATTTCACAATGATGTAAACTATTATGACCTCAATAAAAAAACGATAAGAGAAAAAAAGGAAGATAGGCAACAGATGCTAGCTCAGGATGAATCTTCCTCAGGAAAAAAAAAAGGGTGGGGGAAGAGGTGGGCATTTGCTTACACAGGCTTAGTTGGAAAACATACTCCCACATAATCTGCAGGTTATAATAATGAGGCCTAAGCTCCTCCTGGAGAGGAGATCTTAGCATTAAAATAAGGCGAAGGTCATAGGCCTGCTCTTGTGGTAGAGCTTGGTCTGGTTCATGGTGGTTGGTGATGGCACCTCGTGAACAGTTAAATGCTTCGGAACCCACCCATGAGTTCCTTGGGGCAATTAGCCAGTAATAGAACTTCCACAGTTTTGTTGTGTTGTCTCCTCTCCTAATCTCCCCAAGATTCAGGCTTTATCTTTTGTTGTTGTTGTTATTAATCCCTTTATTCCAGTTTTAGTGGGAAGGGAGCAAAAATAGATGTGTTCAACCCATCATCTCACTCAGCCCTCCAGCCTGTCTTCGAGTATCTGTTTTGTATATTGAAAAAGATGATTAGGATGTATTTGTTATTTTTTACCTTGCCTTTTTCCACAAAGGATTTGTAGTGGAAATATTTGTCTTAGAGTTATTTTGGACCGTGTTTTATTTCCTCCAAAATGTTTCCCGGCCCCATTATTGTATATTGTTAGTAAACTTAAGATCTGTCAAAGGCATTTGTGTAGTTCTTTTTCTCCAAAAGTTGAACTTTAGAGCATGATGAAATGTACCTGGTCACTTTTGTGTACAGAGAAACACATTGCAGCTCAGGACAAAATAGGTTTTTCAAGGTATTTGCATTTATTGCTGTTCATAAACCAACTGATCATCCTTTTACTTGGTGGTTTATAGCCTCCCCCTAGATCCTGTAACCTTGTCTGGCATCAAAGCTGATGCGAGCTCAGCTAGCCAAGGAGTCAAAAGAAAGATTTCTTGGACTCTCAAGATCTGGCAGTAGTGCTCTTTTATTCAGAGAATAGCATGGGGACAGGCCCCGTAGGCAGTGAAGGGCTGCAGGCATGGGGACAGGCCCCATGGGTAGTAAGGGCTGCAGTGGGTTGAGGGTTAGGGCTAAATTTATAAGGCATAGGTATGTGAGTTATTTCTTTACAAGACAAAGGAAAGATCATGTAAAAAACTCGTTAAAATGGTATCAGTGCAGGTGGGGTCTGGTTATAGGGTGGTCATATAACTTTGGATACAAATCAGGTTGAATCAAAGTTACGAATCAGGCTGAATCAGTTCAGGACGTCAGGAGGATTATATAGATGGTATGTAGGGCAGGACGCCTTGGCCTTCTCTCCCTGGGGCAGCCTTGATCTGCATCAAAAGCCATAACAAGGGAAAGGTTTTAAAGGAGAAATGCCACTGCATTCACTTTGAGTCTGAAGTCCCGCCTTTCCCACATAGTCCTCACTTCACTGATTAAAGTCCATTTTGCATATCTGGAATTGAAGCTAAACTCATTTTCCTTAACACCCATAAACAGATAACATGTTTTATAATGAGCTATAATGTATGTTTACAACTAGCTTTTATTCCCTTAAAGAACATTTTAGTATCCACAGAGAGTGTTGGTGACTAAATACTCTATCTCACAAGCCGGATTCAGACCCTTCACTGGATTTGTGTTCATGTCGGGGAGGCACTTAATCGTTCATGTTTGCAGGCACTGAGAAGAAACCAGCCTTCGTTCTGGGAAATATTTCTTAATAAATAGCACCCTAAATGGCCTTTTCGTTGTGACCTGGAGTCCATCTTTGGCTGGATGTTCTGAAAACCCATCGCTGTGCACCTTTTGAAGGCAGAAGCTAAGATGGGAGCTTTTTGTACGGACTGCTGGGCACTCACAGTTTGCGGACCACAATCTGGCCAGCAAGAGAATATTGGATCTTCAGGAAAAAAAACTATTAATTACAATGTATTGCAGAGAAAAGTATAAAATTAGTTCCTGAGAAGAATTTCATTTAGTTATCTCTTCTGTATAAATTACAGCTGGAAAAAAAATGAATTCAAGTAAATGCCAAGTTCTATTAAGCGACTAAGAGGGGTAATTTTATTTAAAAGGGAACAGGCACCACAATTATCAATAGTTTTTGACTTAATGCTGAATCTCCACAGTCCTGTATCTGCATTTACAATATCCAGGAACAATCGAGAGAAGACTTTCATGCGCTTCATTCCTTTGATCACGTGTGAATATGCACTCCAGGTCCTTCTTGGAGGCAGGCAGGATAGAAATGATAAATGAATGAATGTGAGCAGAGCTGATTATTGGTCTCTGCAGAGGAAACCACATTGTCGTCTGCTAGATATTTTTTTTTTTTAAAGATTTTATTTTTTTCCTTTTTTATCCCCAAAGCCCCCCCGGTACACAGTTGTATATTCTTCGTTGTGGGTCCTTCTAGTTGTGGCATGCAGGACGCCGCCTCAGCGTGGTCTGACGAGCAGTGCCATGTCTGCGCCCAGGATTCGAACCAACGAAACACTGGGCCGCCTGGAGCGGAGCGCGCGAACTTAACCACTCGGCCACGGGGCCAGCCCCCCGTCTGCTAGATATTTTTATTAAGCTTTAATGTTGAGCACACTTTGTTCTTCATCAGCTCGCGCTGAGTAAGCATTGAAAGCTTTTTGAAACGCAGGGACTGACTGGGAGCCTGAACTGTGTCCCTTCCATGCTCAGTGGGTGAACCATTACAATGAATGCCCCTGCGTTGCACTTCATTATCTCGTTTGCAGTCCCACTGTCACTGGTTGGAGGATTACAAAAAAATATTTTTATTAGTTTCAAAGAAATGTCGGTGCTGAGTGCCAGATGTCACCACTGGAGCCCCAAGGGCTTTCTGGGAAGAGGCTGACTGCCGCAACTCTGGCAATGGCCCAGGCAGACCTGCTGTGTGTCAGGAGTACCCTACTGCAGGCATGAGGGGATGAATTGTGCTTTCCCGAATATGTTTCTTGGTGGTTATTTGTTGGAGGAGAAGAGGAATATTCCACAGTAAGTCCCTTTAGCAAGGACTGGCACTGCGTCTTCTTTATGTGCACTTTGTCACAGTTAAGGTTTTTCCATGCTGGCTCTGCCACCTGGCCATCTTGAAATAAGATTTCAGGCTCTACTGGCTTTTGTGCCAACAGATAAAGACCTCAGTGCGTTAATGTGATGACTTGGCTCTTTCTGACACTACAGCAATTGCTCTGGGAATTCTGGCAGTTTCAATGCAGCGTTTGTGTTATTTTAAATGCTTTCATACTGTAATAGTGGGGGCTACATGCTCTAGAACTTGGATCTTAGTCTATTTTGGGTTTTGAAACATAGGGGAAAATCAAGAGTATTTTGTTTTTGTCATTGTTAATCTGTTACTATTTCAGGTCTCCTGAGATTTTGACTGTCATCATTAGGACCAAGTCTAAACTTAAAAGCCCCTATTTTTATGCTTTTTTCCCCAAATAGCTGGATTGCTAGACTCTGAAATCTAGGGTGGGTGGAGTGGGAGGAGCCAATTAATGTTAGTCCACTTAATCTTCATTACAAATCCATGTTTTGTATTGATTTCATCATTTTATAGGTGAGGAAACTGAAACTCAGGGAGAGGACAGGACTTCCCAAGGCATGAGGTTGGGGGTGGAGTGGGAAAACAGGATGACTATGTCTTGTCTGAAAATACATTGCTAGACCTGTTCGGTGAGTCCAAAATATTCAGACTGACAATTACACTTAAGAAAGGACGGACAGAATACACGTAGAATGAGCACCATGTACCAAATGCTGTGCCTGATGCCCACTGCAGTCTTTGCCTGTGGGTGACATCCTCCCCAACAAACTGGCAGAAGTGGAGAGTGAAAGCAAGGCCGCATGGGACTTCTGACCTCTGAGGGGAGGAAGACATTTCCTCTACCCACTCTGGGTCCTTCTGGCCAGAGGCTGAGTTAAATTCACATGAGACAGAATAACAGAAGAAAATAAAAAAAAGCTTTATAACATGTATACATGGGAGAGGCTCAGGCAAACTGAGCAACTCGCCAAAATGGCAGAAGCTCTCCCCTTAAATACCACCCTCGGCTAAAGACAAAGGAGGATGTTGGGGGTGGGGGGAGTCAGTCATGGGAGGTTACCAGAAAAGCACAGTAAACAAGAGTAAGGTTATTATGCAGATTTAAGTCCTCGCCTTCTGCATTGATAAGAGTTCTGGAGATAAGGTCATCCACCCTTCTTCCTGCTACAGAGAGGGAGACACCTCTACAGATGGAGATTTCCTTTACAAATGTAAATCTCTTAACAAAGGGTAACTTCTACTTCTCAGAGTTTCTCTCATGTCCGCAGTTTTTAAAAGTAACCAGCCCCAAATAATCCTCATGCCAAAGAGAGGTATCTTGAGGTGGCCAATTCCAGTCCCCCACCTTTATCTGTTAGAGTAATGTGACCATATTTCAGATCAGCCAACGCAACCACAGGACCACTTTAAACTGGCCCATCTTAACAACAGGATGTTAAACCTGAATTTCAGGGGCAGCAAGCCATGTAGCTGGAGCAGGTGCAGAGGAGAAAATTTTGTTCTGAAATAACACCCAGAAAAAAAGATTCTCCCCTCACAGAGCCAAAGGACTGGGACACGACCAGAAGTGGAAAGCAAAACTCTCTTCAGAAGTGAGGAGTCCGTGGGGCTGGCTGCTGGCTTAGCGGTTAAGTTCAAGTGCTCGCTTCAGCGGCCTGGGGTTCACCAGCCCAGATCCAGAGCGCAGACCTAGCACCGCTTAGCAATGGTAGGCATCCCACATATAAAACAGAGAAAGACGGGAAGATGTTGGCTAAGGGCTAATCTTCCTCAAAAAAAAAAAAAAAAGTGGAGTCCCCTGTCTAGGAAGATCCAGTGTTAAAGCCACTTCTACACCTTACGATAAGTGCTTAAAGCCCTCCAGTCAAAAACCTGCTCCCCAACACTACCGCATACCAGCCTGTCCCCCTAACCTCTTAAATTTTGCCCCAAACCCTGGATCAGATTTGAGAACCTTGCCTCCCGTCTCCTTGCTGGTGGAGCTTGCAGTAAAGCCTTTTCTTCTTTCAAAAGCCAGTGCCATAGTATTGGCTTTTTATGTGCATCAGCCCTTGAGCCCTCTTGTCTTACGAAACACCAATAATGGAGAAGAGAGAGGGCTGCGTGTGTAAGTCTCTGTTGGCCTGAGGCTCGCCTTCCACGTTCAGGAAGGCAGTAGGGATAAGAACACACAGGCTCAGGGCCGGCCCGGGGGCTAAGTGGTTAAGTTCGTGCGCTCCACTTTGGCAGCTCAGGGTTTCGCTGGTTAGGATTCTAGGCACGGACACAGCACCGCTCGTCAAGCCATGCTGAGATGGCATCCCACATAGCAGAGTCAGAAGGACCTACAACTAGAATATACAATTATGTATTGGGGGGCTTCGGAGAGAAGAAGAAGAAGAAAAAAGAACATACAGGCTCTAGGAGCTGTCGGGCAGGGTCCAGGCCTGGCTTTGCTATTTAGGGCTGTGTGACCTTTCAGCGCCTGTTTTCTCATTTGTAAAATGGACATAAAGTAACAACACTGAATTCAGAGGTCCGTTTGGAGGATTAAATAATATAATGCATGTAACGTACATGAAACAGTGCCTGGCAGAGAAAGCATTCATTAAATATTAGCTGCTGTTATCACCCTCTTTGAGGACACTGTCTCCAATGACTAGGACAGGACTTGATAACAATGTGGTTGCTTGGGGATCAATTAATCTGCCTGATGAATGTGACTGGCCCCTAGTAATGATAACTCTTTATTCTGTACCTTATAGTGTTTTCTTTGAAACGTAGGTTAACACTGGCAGCTGTAACAAATAAACCCAAAATGTCAGTGGCTTAATACAATACATATTTCCTGCTCACGTAACAGGCTTTTTACTTCCACTCACATTACATTGGTGAGAATGTCATCTGGATGTAGGGGGACTTTGTGGTGTAGTCACTGGCTGGCAGCTGCCTCGCGCTGACAACTGCACACTGAGGAAGTGGGCACAATTTTTTGATTACTAGTTGTCTCTGCCACAGCAATGCCTCCAAGTCACAGACAACACAATTGAGGTACTTGCCCACAATCACACAGCTGATAAGTGGCAGAAGTGGGACTAGATCTCTTATGACCCCTAGTCCATAATCTCTTTCCTGCATCTTGCTATCTTTCCTACCTATGGTACAGGCTGTGTAGTCTAAGGGACTTTCCCAAAATGTTTATGCCAGGGTCCTATCATTTAGGAGACTACTGATTCCATACCACAGCAGAGGAGCACCAGGTGTAGGCATGGGTCCTAAGACACAGCCCCAGTCCTGTGGTCACTATTATGAACTATTTACTCCTGAGAACGCTGTGTGCCAAGAATCACAATACTCTTGTCTTAGTCTGTCCGGGCTGCCGTAACAAAGACCCACAGGCTGGGCGGCTTAAACAATTGATTGTCTCACAGGTGTGGAGGCTAGAAGTCCAAGATCAAGGTGTTGGCAGGGTTGGTTCCTTCTGAGGGCTGAGAGAATCTGTCCCAGGCCTCTCTCCCAGCTTCTTGTGGTTTGCTGGCCATCTCTGGTATTCCTTGGCTCGTAGAAGTGTCATCTCAGTCTCCGCCTTCATCCTCACATGGTGTTCTCCCTACAGGCATATGTATGTCCAAATCTCCCCCTCTTACAAGGGCCCCAGTTGTGCTGGATTAGGGGTCCATCCTACTGCAGTATGATCTCACCCTAACTCAGCTAATTACATCTGCAATGGAACACAACAGAAAATCCTATTTCTAAATATGGTCACATTCTGAGGTACTGGGGGTTAGGACTTTAACAAACGAATTTTGTGGGTACACAATTCAACCCATAACGCCCCATTACCTTTGTGGTTTTCAACATGTCACTGACTTCCATGTTTCCATAATAACTAATGTACACCAAATGGGAACGAATATACATCAAAAGGAAGTAACAGCAGACAGCATAATTTAGCGTATGAAACCAGAGTATCTGCTGAAGGACATCTCCCTACATGCAGGTGTTTGATCTCTAGACAGTAAGGTGTCAACCACTTCTTTCTCAGCAGGAAATAAACTGGTGATAAAAATCTGTGCAACTTATTTGTGAGACCTTTTATTAGGATATTGACTACTATGAGGCAGCAACCTTGACTAGACTCTCATTTTTCCAACTCATTACTGATCTTGTAGCCTTATGAACAGGAGACAAATCTAACCCTTCTCTCCAATCCTGTATAAATTTCTCCATCAGCTTCCGATTTTGCAGCTTGAACACTGAGGGATTCGAGAGTAGTTTTCTACTCGCACCACGTGCCTGAGACCCAAGGCCATGCACCCTGGTCTACCGGCACTAACGTTACGGCCAGGAGCGAGCCAGCTCGTGTGCTGCAGAGTTATGTGGGGGCACAGACACACTGACGCGATCACACCGGAAAGACACTCACACAGACTCAGTGAGGGTGTTTAAACACTGAATATGGGAAATTCTATGTTTAAAGCAAGCTGTTTAAAAACGGCATCCTATTTCTCAGAGGCGAATACTCAAGTATAAGAGGGAATGTCAGAGTGTAACCATTTTCCACTTTTATTACTATAAAACATTGACCATTTACTGTGCCAGATGCTTTCATAAGGATTATTTTACTCGATGCTCACAGGGTCCGCTGAGATAGATGGTATTATGCTCATTTTTACAGATGAGAAAACTCAAATTAGAAACTGCCAAAGTAGTGGAACTCAGAAATGTTTTCCCACCACACTCTACGAGAATACTTAGAAATTATGATTAAAATTTTTCTAATTTTCGTTTTGGAAAAGGTGCTACTGAATTTCTCATTTGTTTAATTAACGGTGACCTCTGGGCACTAAGCCGATGTGACACATTCTCAGATTACTTGATTGATGTGACTACATTTGTTTCGGCAAAAGCTACAGGGGTTTAAAGTTGAAGCCCACTTTCCACAATATCATCTTTGTTTCGCGCTTGGGATTAATTCACAAAGGCAGTGCTTTCAAACGCCTTCTTGTGAAGCTGGGCGCTGAAATTAGGCAAAACGCTGACCCCTGATGAAAAAACCAGGTGACAAGTCTTTCAAAGTTAGACAAAAGAGACAACACAGCTTGCAGAAGACGCTTCAAATATTTTGCAACCAAGAAAAGTTGCTGAGCTCTTTTTCCCTGATGTTGTGCCATCCGGTCTGCACCCGATCAAGGTCATCTTTTCCCGGGCCAGACCGAGCCGGTGGAGGCTGAGACTGCGCGCTGGCCTCCAGGAGCTCACACCACGGAGGGGCCGGTCCAGCGCCGTCCGGCCCGGCACAGCGCAGGGGGCCAGCAGAGGAGACCCCCCGGGGGCGGCCTCGAGAGGCGACCTCGGCCCCGCGGGGACGCCCCGACCCCCGGCCTGTCCCGCCCGACCCCGCCCGGCGCCCTCGGCCGCCGCTCTGCCCGCGCCTGCCCTTTCCCCTGGGGCTTCCCAGGGACAGATGTGACCCAGTTATCCAGACCTCTCTAGGGCAGAACACTCCTTTTCTTTCCCTCTTCCAAAAACCCCGTACGGAACATAGACGTATGCAGGCTATGAAGCAAAACAAAACGAGTCCCCACGCAGCCACCATCCACTTACAAAAGGCAACATTACTCGTACCGCGTTCCCCTCCAGAGGTAACCAACAGAGTGAATTTTCCTCCTGACACATGAACCACCCTAAGCAGACCGGCCACCTGAGGGCCCCGCCTCACAAAGCGGAGCGCGGCACCGGGTCGAGGCTCGCGCGCGGGCAGCAGCGCGCCCGGACGGCGCAGGCGCAAACACAGGCGCTTGCGCAGGCTCAGCCCAGCCTTTGCCGGAGCTGCCCGGCCATCCCGCTCCCCGAAGCTGGTCGCCTGCCCTTTTCCTTTCCGCACGGCTCCCTGGCGCCTCTCCTGTGCACAAGCTACTCAGCTTTTACTCTTCTGCCCCCGTTTGTTGTCTCTCTTGCTTCCCATCCTGGGGACAAGAACCCAGTGTGCCGGGAACACTCCCATTCCCTGCCTTAGTTTTACCACGTCCTCGTCGCCCAGCCGGAAAGAGGGACAAAGCGGAGGCTGCCGCTTAGGTTCCCGCACCCCCGAGGAGCTTCCCCTGGCGGCCATTTATACGAACAACCGCTGGTATTTGGAAGACGCTCCGCCGCCACCCCACGCCGGAGCACAAAACCGGCAGGCTGGCGGAGGCCCCGCCCTCGGGACCTGCGCAAGTGCAACGGCGGCGGGCGGGGTGGCCAGGGCGCGGCCAGTGGCGTCATCCGGTGGCGCCACCGAGGTGCACGTGACTGAGGCGATGAGAGTAAGGCCGAGGCGGCGGTGCAGACGACTGCGGGCAGCATGAGCGGCTGCGAGCTCTTCCTGCGTACGGCGGCGGCGGCGGCGCGTTCCTGCCGGGCCCTGGTGGCCTTCACCGCGAGCCACCGCGCGCTGCGCACCAGTGCGCCGAGCCGAGCTTTCGCCAAGGAGCTCTTTCTGGGCAAAATCGAGAAGGTAACCCCGACTCCGGGCCGACCGTGCTCTCTGCCCCGCGCTCTTCGCGTCTATCAGGAGAGACGGGGGTCAGCTTTGTCGGAGTTCCCACACCTGCCTGAGCACTGTACCTGAGGGGCGGGGCGAGCTAAAACTCCAGACTCCTGAGTCCCGCTAGAACCTTTCCCGGGCAGGGAGTCCTGAGAACTCATGGTTTTGACAAGTATTCTAGCAAATTCTTGGCAGGTCGATTTGGGAAGCTCTAGGCGAGGCGATGCAACCCTCAGTTCAGCGTTCTGGCGCCCTGCTGTGCGGGGCTTCTTCTCTGATTCCTAAACACAGCTCAGACCACGCCGCTCCTCTCTCAGCCTCCAGCGGCCCTTGGGCGTCCACAGCTCAGCCCCAGCGCCTCACCTTGCCATTAAGCTTCCTTAGAAGTCTGGCTCCAAGGTGCCTTCCTCACCTTAGCCCTTCCACGGGTCGTACAGACTAGTAGTAACCCAGCTGTGACCCAACAGTAACAGCTTGGTTGTTAAGCACTCCCTATCCTCTTATAGTTGGAAGACTGGATTTGACCTTGGCTCTGTGACTTTGAGCCCCAGTTCTTTCACCCTTCAAGTGACGTGTTCTGCCTCAAAGATGTGTCGTAAGCCCCAGTGAGATATATAGTGCGTGGAAATGCTTTTTAAACTGTAAGGTGCTGTGCATATGCAAAAAAGAGCGGAGTAGGTAGTTGCTGTTGGCTTCCCCACTTACGAGTCTTGTAATCTTGGGCTAGTCCCTTAGCTTTCCTGTGCATCAGTGTGCTAATCTACAAAATAGTGGAAGCAGTCCTTGCCCCCTCCTAAAGGTGCCTGCAAACCAAAGAAGAAATTTGTGTAAAGTACTTTGAACTTGGCTGAAGTGTTGGCTGATACTTTACTACTTAAGGAGTTATTCCATGGTTTCTCTTTAGAATATTCCTCTAATCTGTCAGGCATTACAGTTGCAGAAACTGAAACTCAGACTAAGAGTGGTTTGCCCTGCTAGGAAGTGCGAAGCTGAGTTTTAAAGTTTGGGAAACCAGTTTTCCCGGAACCTGGGGCTGTGTGGTGCTCTATCCTGTGATGATGCCTCCTAGCACATTGGTGAAGAAAGAACACAGATGTTCCATGCTTTTATTTCTCCAAGCTTCTTGCACCACCTCTCCCATCCTCACTCTCAACTGTCAACTTTGCTTCTTGTTTCATTGAAAAAATAAGTGCAGCCAGCTGAGAACTTCCACCACATTTACCTCCTCCTTCCCGCATGTGTGCCCATAAGGTCTACTATGGATGAACGCTCTACTCCTAGCAAATGCCAACCTCGTCACTAGACCCCATGCCTTCTCACCTACTCAAGGGCATCCATTCAATAATTCTCTTTTTCTCATCTGCATCATCAGTTGTTCCCTCTCTGCTGCATCTTGAACCCATACCAGTCAGGCTTTTGTCCTTAACATTCTACTAAAACTGCTCTCATGAAAGTTAGTTGTGATCTCCATGTTGTCAGATCTAGTGGTCTGTTCTCATTCTTCATCTTACTTGACCCGTCATTGGCATTCGACACAGTTCATCACTCCTGGCTTGTAAGAAACCATTCTCTCCTGGTTTTTCTCTTTACTTCATTGACTGATCCTTCTCAGTCTCCTTTGCTGGTTCCTTCTTGGCTCCTTAACCTGTAAACATTGGCCAGTGTTTCTAACTAGCCCAGTCAGAGTTGGAGTTTTATAAGGCTCAGTCTGTAGACTTTTCTTTTCGTCTACAACCCTTCCTTTGATCTAATTTAGTATCATGGCTTTAAATGGTGTCAATATCCTGATGACTCAAATTTATTTCTCCAGCTCAGATTTCTCCCCTGAACTCCAGACTATTGATAACTACTTTTCTACTCAAAAGCTCCACTTAGACGTCTAACAGACATCTCAAAGTAACCACATTCAAAACCAAGCTCCTGGTCTCCCCACCCAATCCTGTTCCTCCCACCAGCCTTCTTTATCGTAGATGGTGGCCACTCTGTTCTACTTGTTCAGGCCAAACACCTGGAGTCGCCTTTGATGCCTCTTATTCTCATAATCCACATCTAATCTGACTACAAATCAGATTTCCTCTACCTTCAGGTTGTATTTAGAATCTGACCACTTTTAAGCACCTCTACCCTGTGGCTCTGATTTGGGCCAGCATCACTGAGGTTTGAGCAGGAATGTGTCACCTGAGATGCTTAGAATAGAAAGAGCCCTTCAAGATCATCTGGGCCAGTAGCTGTTACTCTGCTCTCTGTTGGATGCTCGCTGTTCATGAAGTGCCCCCATATTACTGCAGGGACCAGTGGGGAGCTGAGTGGGAGGCTTTTGGGTGACCTCCCCATCCGCAGCCTCAATCAGAGCAGCTTGGCTGTTATCTGTTTCACATATTTGGTTTTTGCGTTAGATTTATTTGAAAAACAGGTTCCATTGCTTTAAAAAATTTAAAAACTGCTGGTAGAAGTTGAAGCCCACACTACATTCAGTTTTTGAACATTGCTACCACAGAGTCATTCCTGCACGCACTTGAGACCTCTCTCTCCCTGTAGCACTGATCTTATGGCTATAGTTGAAGGCCAGCTAGTTGCCAGGCTGTTCTCTTCTCATCTGGCGTGCTCATTGGTACCAGAATAATCTTCCTCTAACACAATCCATTGCACAAGGCCCAGATGAAACCCAGATGGGTTTGTATATTCAGCTGAGGCTCTGTCTTTGTTCCGAGAGGCTGCAGAGTGATGAGAGTCTCGGTCTATTTTTCTTCTAGACCACTTGGAGGGCAGGGCCAGGGATGGCCTTGAGGCAGGGATTCCTTTAAGTCAACTGTCGCTTTTGGACAGGGAGGCACCTGTAAGCCTGGAGTCCTGGGGCCTGAGAGGAGAGAACATTTGGGGGCGTATTGCCAGAGTGGGCAGGCTTTGGTGGCTGATTAGATAGGGAGGCTGGAGGGGGAAATTGAGGACTCCTCTGCTCTGAAGACCTTTCTCGAGTCATTTGGTGAGAGGTGCTGTGAGGAGAGGCAGGGCTCCCAGGGGACATCACTTCTCAGCAGCTGTGGGTCCAAATCCAAATAGTCATGTCGTATTGGCAGCCAGAGGGGTAGCTGGAGCCCCAAAGGCCGGAAGGGGTAAGGACACAGCAGGATGATTTCAAGCAACATATAGTGATGGCCCAGTGGGGAATCCTGGGCCAGTCAGAAACATTGGCCACTCACTGACCGCTTTGAGACAGAGACTTCAAGCTAAGTGGTTTCCAGGCTGTGAGGTGGATACGAGAGCAGAGCCAGTATCTGGCACAAATAATTACAGTTACTTCATGTTCCGGGACACATTATCTGCTTTGAACCTCACAGCTACCTTCTGAGGTATCATCTATAACAAGAAGAGTTGACACAGAAAGGTTCACTTGCCCAAGTCACACTGTAAGAAGTGGCAGAGCCTGGACTGAATTCAGGTTGATCAGCCTCGTAACTGGGCCTCCTCCCGTGACCCTGCTACCTGGCATGACCAGCACAAGTAGCAGATGTCGTCGAGCAGAGGGCTCGAGGCTGGAATGTGTGGATGGACAAGAACCTGGTGAGATGTCAGACCTTGTCATCACGGTATGCTCTTGTCAGTGGCAGCATCTTTGAACTCACAAAATAACTAACGTAAAATTTTATAATTTTAGGGGTCAGCCCGGTGGTGCAGCGGTTGAGTTTGCAAATTCCGCTTCGGCAGCCCAGGGTTCGCCAGTTCGGATCCCGGGTACGGACATGGCACCGCCTGGCAACCCATGCTGTGTCAGGCGTCCCACATATAAAGTGGAGGAAGATGGGCACGGATGTTAGCTCAGGGCCAGCGTTCCTCAACAAAAAGAGGAGGATTGGTGGCAGATGTTAGCCCAGGGCTAGTCTTCCTCAAAAAAAAAAACCATTAAAATTTTTACAATTTTAGTAAAGAGCTTTTGCACATCCATTATCTTCCAAGATCCTTACGACGACCTTGAGTAAATCTTACCTACATATTATGGGTGAGAAAATGGAAGTGTGGAGAGGTGAAGGGATTTGGCTGAGGCCACACAGTTAGCAAGCTGCAGAGCCGGGACGGAACCCACGGCTTTCGAAATTTATTTGTGGGACAGTCATCGTAACTTGTTATTGATAAGGAAAGCTGATCAAAATCAGGACTAAACCTGCTTTAGCTGGGAAGAAGGATGTACCTAGATGGTGGCGTCCAAAGTAGGATTCCTGCATCCTTAGCACCCTCTGAGGTTTGTCTTCTAATTCCTTAAGTGAATAATGTCCTGCCCACCAAATGGAATTTAGCAGTTCTTTTTCCTTCCCTTTTGACTGATATTACCACGATGGGAGGTTGCTAAAAATTAAATTTTTGGTAAATGTTTATCATTTTTAGAAAGAAGTTTTCCCCTTTCCAGAAGTTGGCCAAGAGGAACTTAATGAAATCAACCAGTTTGTGGCACCTGTAGAAAAATTCTTCACTGAAGAGGGTATGTATGATTATTTATCATTACCAATTTCCATTTTAAGGGTGATTGCTTTTGTATTTGAATTAGAAGTAATATCCATAGAGGAAACTCTCTTGAGTGTCACTGATCATGGAGAAGTAGTATCTATTGATATTTTGCTTTAAGGGTCGTCCCAATTGCTATTTGTACTTCTCAGTGTATCCATGGTGAAAAACCACTTTTAAACATTTCCAAACTGTCACAGACTGACGCTTTTATAAAATACAATAGAAATGAACAATAGAAAGATGAAATGGAAAAAAGCTGAGGACAGAGAACACACGAGCCCATTCCATCATGTGCTTGGTTGTGTGACAATGTAAAATTGCTGTAAATCTTTCTAAAGATTTACTCTCATTTTCTGTACTTTGCTTATCATGAACCAGGAGTAGTTGTGGACCAGCAGCAGCCTATAGCCTGCAGGGTCCCCCCTTGCAGTGGTCAGCCTGCCCTCGGCAAAGGCAGCTGCCTCCACCTAAGGGAGCCCACTGGGAGTTCAGTGATGAGGCTGACAGTAGTGCTCCTCCGACACTGAGGACCCCAAGACTTCTTGTTCATGTGGGTGTTGTCTACCAGTATGTGCCCTGTTAGAAATTAAAACTGCGAAATTTAAAAAAGGCTGTGTTCATTTATTACTTCATTGAAAAATAATGATAAATCTGGTACATGACGTAAACAATATTCTTTTTTAAAGATTGGCACCTGAGCTAACAACATGCCAATCTTTTTTTCTTTTTTCTTTTTCTCCCCAAATCCCCCCAGTAGATAGTTGTATACTTTTAGTTGTGGGTCCTTCTAGTTGTGGCATGTGGGGTGCCACCTCAACATGGCCTGATTAGCGGTGCCATGTCTGCGCCCAGGATCCAAACCAGCAAAACCCTGGGCTGCTGAAGCAGAACGCTCAAACTTAACCACTTGGCCATGGGGCTGGCCCCACATAAACAATATTTTTAATGAAAAATATTTCTAAAACCATAAAAAGTGGTGAAGAGTGGCATTATTTTACAGTTTTGCAAATTTTTAAAATATTTGGCTTATTAGAAGACAGCTGGATTCTCATATCTATTTCTGTATTTAATGTGTGTTATGTATCATGTAGCCCCTGGAAAACTCCTGTACACACAGAATTAGAAATTAACAAGGCAAAGACCATCTTTGTCTTATTATTAAAATAGTTTTTTTTTTTTTTTTGAGGAAGATTAGTCCTGAGCTAACTACTGCCAATCCTCCTCTTTTTGCTGAGGAAGACTGGCCCTGAGCTAACATCCGTGCCCATCTTCCTCTACTTTATATGTGGGATGCCTACCACAGCATGGCTTGCCAAGCTGTGCCATGTCCACACCCAGGATCCGAACCAGTGAACCCTGGGCCTCGAGAAGCGGAACGTGTGAATTTAACCGCTGTGCCACCGGGCCGGCCCCTGATTCCATTTATATAAAGCTCAAAAATGGAAACTAATCTATAGATAAAGAGGAAATTGGTAGTTGCCTAGGGTTGGAGATGGAGGGAAGGATTGATCACAGAGCAGTACAAGGAACCTTTTTGTGGAAAAGGAAATGTTTTTGGTTGATTGCAGTGATGGTTTTATGGGTGAACAGATGTTGGAACTCAACAAATTATATTCTTGAAATGTGTGCAGTTTATTGTTTGTTAATTATATGTGTCAGTAAAATTGTGAAAGTAAATAAAAAACGAAAGGTTTAGACTCCGTTTTGAGGAATCCATATTTCTCATTAGTGATGCAGTGTATAAAAATTTTATAATTGTAGGTTATGGTGATTTTAAAAATGTATGATAGTGATGAAGTTTAATTTGTTAAAATTTTGAAAAGCACTCTAACTTGATTCAGGCAAAAGTGTGCAGTTAAAGACCTAAGGCTAGTGATTGTTCGGTTTTACGCTAATGAATATGAGTCTTGGTGATAAACAGACTAAAGTGTTCTCAGAGCCTGTGGACTGTCGTGACAGAGGAGTGGTTTCTGAGCACTGGGTCAGTCTCGGCCCAGGCATTGCCTAGAGTTTGGCTGACGAGCTGAACATTTTAGGACAGTTCTGGGAGTTGCTTACTATCTAGTTTTATAGAAGGTACTGGTAATAAAAAAAAATTTCAAATTTAGTAAATTCCTACAGAAAAGTTTACATCTTATGAATGTATAATTTGCTGTAGTTTTATGCAATGAATAAACCCATGTGAATGGTACCCAGATCAAGAAACAGAACATTACTTGGTACTGGTATTTTTAAAACGCAATTCTTGCTGGGCTAATTAGGTGAAATTGAGCACATCCTGAATGGACCATGACTGGACAATTTCCAGTTTTGAAGTTTCTGATACTCGGGTTGTATCCTATGCAAAAACTGGTGTTTGCTATTATTTTTATAAACATAGCTTGTGTTTGTTTAATCAAGATATTTCCTCCTGGCAGTGGACTCTCAAAAAATTGACCAGGAGGGAAAAATTCCACATGAAACTTTAGAGAAGTTGAAGAGCCTGGGGCTTTTTGGAATGCAAGTCCCAGAAGAGTATGGTGAGTAAAGGAGATCACCACCCACTGGTTGCCTCTTGAGAAAGCCTTCTATATTTGTCCAAAAAAGCGCTCTGGTCAGGAAAGGTAGCCTTTAAAGGTATTTAAGATCAAGCTGTAACACTGCTGGTATGAACAAAAACACCCATTGTTGGCTAAATACGGGGTGCTGGCTGGTGAGTGCATGTGGACTGGGTAAGGGACTTCTAAGCAGGAAGAGCTATTGAGTTCTGCGCTCTTTGTCTGAGGTGGATAAGGACCCTGAAGGTGGCTGTGCTCTCTGGGTCCCTGTGGGCAGTGGAGGAGCAGTGTGTGTAACCTCAAAGCCGAGTTGGCTGATGTCAGCGTCATCTCCACCGGGAAGCCCTTAGTTCTCCCTGGCGGAGGCTTTTCCCCCAGAGCCAAGAGCACTTTGTGTTGGAGGAGTAACCAAATGGGGAGAGCTCAGGTGGAGCCCACCAGGCATGGCTGCTCATCATGGTGCGGAGGAGTAAGGCGTATAGCTATAGGGCACAAGGCACATTGAGATGGGAGATTCGACAAGCCGGAACCTTGGAACAGGGCCCTTTATCCTTTGGACTGTCTGCGTAATTCTTGCAGCATTGCAGTGATATGTTTAGCCCCAGGTGAAGACCTTGGCTTTCTCCCCGGAATCCCAGTGTAATTCTGCCTTACTACCCTTAGCCAATCACTGCAGCTTGTCTCTCTTACCTAATGCAGAGGTGGTCATCCCCGTTCTGTGGGGTTAAGGGGACAAGCAAGAAGTGCGTGTTGGGGCGAGGAATGGAAACTGTTTCATCAGAACAGGACATAGTCATGTGCGTGCAGGCATGCATGTGCACATACCATATATTTTTACTCTCAGGTCCTTTTGAGATAAAAGTGTGCTCTTGGCTCTGCAGCCTTTGCCCTGCACCCACTGCTCTCTGAGCCCTCCCCCTGGGCCTTTACTGGGGCTGCTTCCAGCTTTGATCAGCTCAGGGCCAGGGGTTCAGGGGAGAGCTGTAGGTGGTGGTGATTTAAGGGCTGGGCACATTTCCTGGCTGTGAGCTGGTCATTTGGAGGTTTAATATTTTGGGCATTTTCCCACCAGGTCGTGAGTTAGGTTTTAAACAGACCGTCGCAGAAGCCGGGAGCTTTTCTTGATGTTCTGTCTCCCTGCCTGGTTCATCTCCAGAGACTAAGGTTAGGCTGTCCTCCTGCAGCCAAGGCTGGGGGGCCCTCGATGTACGTAGAAAAAGTTTCCTCTGGTACCTAGTCTGTCCCAGTCTGAGACCAAATGTGAAAATTTAGGACAAACTAGTGTGATGCCTGATTTTCTTGATTCTGAGGCATATTTTAATCAGGTTAAATCGTAGATTATGTATATGTTTATTGCAGTGTTTTAAGCTGTTGAAAGATGTATCTGACTTGTCATCCTATGAAATACCTCCCACCACATTTCCAGACTTTTAAAAGAATTCCCGTATCTCTGCAGAATACGTAAAATAATCAGTGGGGCTGCCCCTGGGGGTGGGCATAGTGGCACAGACCTCTGCAGGGGGAGCTGAGCCACCTGTGCTTCTCTTCACAAAAATCCACAGCCTGTAGGAAGGTAGGGGAGGACTGAGCTCCTCCCAGACATCTGAGACTTGTCGGTGTTGTAAGTCACAGGCAACCGAGGAACTGTGTGCCGTAACAGGAGGGCCACCTCGAATGTTAGACTAGAAGGAAGGTGGGGTGGAGCCAGAGAGAAGTGATTGGTCTGTCATCAGCTCAAAAAAATAAGTGCCTGGAGAAAACAATTAGCCAAGGAAAGGTGCTCAAAATAGCCAGGATGGTAGTAATACGTATTTCCTTTTAGGATCATTTTGAAATTACTTCTGGTCTGATGAAAAGTACTTAATTTTCCCCTGAAACACCTTCTGTGTGAAGTTGGGCTATGTCTTTTTGCATCTGCGTGTGTTTTATGCCAGCATGGATGGGGAGTGTGGCAGTGTGACGTTGCACAGCTCTCCATCCTTATTCCTGTCTCCTAGCCTACACTCTGGCGTGAAAATGAGATGGTAATGATTTGGGGCCATTTCATTTTCTGTCTTTTTTTCTTATCCTTCCTTGGGAAATTAGGGCAACAACCTTATGTTCATGCCCAAAAAGTTGTAGGGAAGTTTTCCCAGTCTGGAGCATTCGAAAGACTGGAAACTGCTGTCCTGGAAAGTGGTGGCCTTCCCACCAGCTGAGCCTGCGTGCTCCCCCCAGCACCCTGCGTGCTGCCCAGCCTGCTGGTGTGGGGCTCCCTCCTGCCTCTCAACCTACCCCCACAGCAGTCTCCACCCACCTGCCATCTGTACCCATGTGATTGCCATCCCCCCATGATTTTAGTGATACTTGGTTGAGGAGAAAGCATCAGAAGTTTTTTTAACAAACGAAACTGACTCCTTCTGTATATGAAATGAGTAAACATGTTTGGACTGAAACAGAGGCAAGCGGTGGTTACTGCAGAGCCCAGGCCTTCCCCTGGTACCGTCACTGAACCCAGGGCACTACAGGCCCAGCTGGGCCACTGCACGCCCCTGCAGGGACGCCCTTCCATTTGTGTGAATGGCGCCCTCTGCAGATGGGCTGCGTGCTGGCTCCAGGGTCATCGCCCATACCCCTGAGTGGAGGGCCCAGCTCTACTGCGTGTCGGCCGCATGCCCGTAGGCATCAGTGTGTCATTTGTAAGATGCACATAAGGCCACTCAACCGCCTCTGGAAGTTGAAGATGAAACACAGAATACTCGAGTTCAGTGGAGTTTCTGCTTTCTTAATCTTTTTGTCTTTTTATTCCTAGAATTGTGATTCCCAGCTGGCATGATTTTGCCCTCCAGGGGACATTTGGCAATATCTAAAGACGTTTTTGCTTGTTGCAACTGTGGGGGAGGAGGAACTACTGCCATTTAGTGGGTAGCAGCCCAGGATGCTGCTGAACATCCTGCAGGGCACAGGACGGTCCCCATGACAAAGTGTGATCCGTCCCAAAATGGCAGTAGCGCCAAGGCGGAGAAACCCCGTCCTAGAGTCCACTAGATCCTGGGAGTGGGACACTGGACAGCTGTTATGTTTGTAAAGATGTGTATCTGTGACAGGACATCTTTACAACATGTTAAATGACTCTATGTATGTATAGGTATTTTTATGTTTTTGTATTAAATATTATATTTTTATTTCAAAAATATGTATCTGTATATGCTTATATGCCTAGAAAAAGTATGAAAAGATGTACACAAAAATGCTCTGAGTGATAAGTTTATGGGTAGTTTTTGTTTTCTTCATACCTTTATTGTGATTTTTTTTTTAAATGGTGATGTAGCATTACTTTATAATCAGAAAAAACCCATAAAGCCATTTGCCTTTCCTGGAGGAGTTTGGGGCTAGACCATAAGTAAAGCTGGTCTGTTGCTTCTCTAGGTGGCCTGGGCCTCTCCAACACCATGTACGCGCGGCTAGGGGAAATCATCAGCCTGGACGCATCGATCGCCGTGACCCTGGCAGCACACCAGGCTATCGGCCTCAAGGTCAAGTTTCTGGGGTTTCTGTCTGTGTGGTGCTATCTGCAGGTCTTCTGGAGTCACATGGTGGCATTAGGGCAGGAGACTTGCTCATTTTTACCAAGAAGTGAACGGGCTGGCTGTCTCAGGGTTGGAGGGCGCATCCTGCTCATGCAGCCTCGCCCTGCAGTGCCTTCCTCCTGCACGTCCTCTCTCTAGCCATGCCATATGGTGCTCAATCTTCACACAAGCCAACAGCCCTTTGATCACACTGGTCCTTCCCTTTGAATCCTCCTCCTGTCCCCATCACCTTTGACCCATCCTTTGAGACCAGGTCAGATGCCCCTGCCGCTATGGGGCCTGCCTTCCCCTTGGGCTGGAAGTGAGCCTGCCCCCTGAGCTCGGTGTTACTCACTGGGGGCCCGAGTGTGTCCTCCTGCTGTTTGTGCCCACGCTTTCCTCACCCCGGTGGGCTCAGAGCATGTTAGGGTAGATCTAGGGTCACACAGCTCTTGGTGACAGTACTTGGTGGTTTTTGCTCAAGGTAAATGTTAAGGGGAGCTGAATGAGCAACTTGCTCGGCCTCCCAACCCTGAGCGCACACGTGGAGAGTGGACTCACCCACCTGCACTGACTGAGGAGGGCGTGGGACAGTCTGACATTGACTGAGCACCTTCTTTATGCCACATGTGGCTCTGGCACTCCTGCATCTTCATGTTTTATCATCCAAACCACCCCTCCATTGTGTAGGGTCATCCCCAGTGTGGAGGTAATAAGATGGAGACTCAGAGAAAGGACATCCCTGCCCCTGGCCACCCATCCCAGAAATGGAGGAGCTGCGATGACGGTTGCCAAGTCTGACCCAAAGCTCTGTCGGTTCTCTGGGCTCAGGCTGCCCTGGAGTGTCCACTTGAGGTGGCTCCCTGGCACCTGGCTCCCCGTTTTCCCCAGCAGCTCCCCATTTTTTACCAGAGGGTGCCAGCTCTGAGCTCTTGTGTAAAGTAGGTATTTTCTTCAGAAGGAGCTGTGTTCTGCAAGCACGTTTCACACTCTTTTCTCCCCGCAGCTGAAATCAGCCTGTGTGTTTTGTGTAGGGGATCATCTTGGCCGGCAGTGAGGCGCAGAAGGCCAAATACCTGCCCAAACTGGCATCTGGGGAGCACATCGCTGCCTTCTGCCTGACGGAGCCAGCCAGGTCTGCCCCTCAGCGAGGAGTCACGTGACAGCAGCCGGGGCATCCTCCAGAGTGTACTGGGACATGGGACTGTGGTTGTGTTGAATAGATGGTGACTTATTTCTTCCCTCCCTGAAATCTTCATAGTTGTTTATTCTTAGTTGTGGGTCTTTCTAGTTGTGGCATGTGGGACGCCACCTCAGCGTGGCTTGATGAGTGGTGCCATGTCCACGCCCAGGATTCGAACTGATGAAACACTGGGTCGCCTGCAGCGGAGTGCACGAACTTAACCACTCGGCCACGGGGCTGGCCCTGCCAGTTCTCTTATCTTTATTCCTCTGCCCCAGTGAGACTTACAAGTGAGATGACACGCCTGACAGCACCATTAAATAATTTTTTCGTGATTTGCAAGAACTTTCCATACGATAATGCATTCAGGCTTCAAATCAACTTTCAGAGTGTGTAGGGCCAGTGGTGGTGTCTCCATTTTACAGATGAGGAACTGAGGTTCATTGAGATTGTGTGATCAGCCCAGTCACACAGCTAGGACATCATAAGGCTGGTGCAGGACTCTGGACTTCTGATGGCAAGGCTGCTACGTGGTCCAAACTCCATCCTGCTTCCCCACCCTTGGGAACCTGGCGTCTCCTGAACTCGTCCTCACAGGAGCTTAGATGAGCCTGTTTTGAGCACACGTTTCTGTGTTTAAACCTAAACCCGAGTTGTTTTCACTGCCGCTTTTTGTTTTTTTTTAAGGATTGGCCCCTGAGCTAACAACTGTTGCCAATCATCTTTTTTTTTCTGCTTTTTTCCCACAAATCCCCCCAGTACATGGTTATATATTTTAGTTGTGGGTCCTTCTAGTTGTGGCATGTGGGATGCCGCCTCAGCATGGCCTGATGAGTGGTGCCATGTCTGTGCCCAGGATCCGAACCGGTGAAACCCTGGGCCGCCGAAGCGGAGCCCGCAAACTTAACCACTCGGCCATGGGGCCAGCCCCTCACTGCCACTTTTTTACCTGATCTGATAAAGCAGGTGTTGGCCAAGTCTAGCCTGCCACCTGTTTTTGTAAATAAAGCTTTTCTGGAGCATGCCCATTTGTTTACAAATTGTCTGTGGCTGCCTTCATGCCACAATTGGCAGAGTTGAGTTGGGACATACTTCTATAGTTTGCAAGGCTGAATATATTTATCATCTGGCCCTTTATTTTAAAATTTGCCAACTCCTGTATTAAATTACTAAAAGTCTCTATTTTGGGGCCCTCAAAACCATTCTTCTTCATTCCCAGTATTACTGTCCTCCATATTTTTGTCCTTGCAGTGGGAGTGATGCTGCCTCCATCCAGACCAGGGCCACGCTAAGTGAAGATAAGAAGCACTACGTGCTCAACGGCTCCAAGGTACGGCTCCACGGCCTCCAGGGCCGCCTCGGGGCTCCGTCATGACCTGCGCCACCACACACTGACCACTGTCTGTGCACCAGGGATCGTAAAGGGCATACACATCATCCCTTGACCACCCGTTGGGTGGATGCTGCTCTTTTTTGGAAGAAGAAATTGGTTCAGAGAGGTTAAGTGACTTGCCAGCATTGTATGTCTGCTTAGTGGCAGAGCCTGGATTGGAACCCAGGCCTTCTGGCTCTACAGTCTGCATGCTTCCATAGTACCAGCTACCACCTTGAGCTGCTCTCTATGTTTGTTGTTTAATTTTTTTATTACACAGGTTTTGAAACATACAAAAGTTTAGTGTGACGAGCTCCCACTTAACCCGTCGCCCAGCTTCAGCAGTTGTTAGCTCACAGCCAGTCCTGTTTCTTCTGTCAGCATCACCACTCCTGGCTTGCATCCATAATGGTTTTGGCACGTATCTCTACAGGATAGGACTATTAAAAAACAAAGTCACAATACCATTACTACATTTAAAAAGTGGATAATAATTTCTTACTATCTAGGTAGCATTCAAATTTCTGATTGTCTTGTACCGTTTTGTTTTTCAAACAATTTGCTTGAATCAAGACCCAAGTAAGTTCTGTACGTGGTAGTTTGTTGAGAAGTCTCTTGATTTCTCCCTCTCCCTCTTCCTTCCCCGCCTTTCTCCTTTCTGCCTCCTTCCCACCCTCACTCCCCTTTCTTGAGGAAACCCGGTTGTTCCGTGCTAGACCTGGGCTGTCTTGGTACCGTTGGCTGCTCTTCTATGCACAAGCACACACCCCAGGCCACCTGTGTCTCCTGCGACAGTCCTTGCTCTGGGAGACTGGGCTGAGCCCCGTCTTCTGTTCGCACAGCCCTGGCTTCCTCAGAGCCAAAGGCTTACATCATGGCCCGAAGTTTGACAGGCAGCCGAAGTGTCTTGTGGCAAAGATGTTGCTGAGAGGTGGCCCACGATTGTTTGGTTTCCTACAAAGCCCTTTTGCTTCCTTTCCTTAGGTCTGGATCACCAATGGAGCACGGGCCAATATTTTTACTGTTTTTGCAAAGACCAGCATTGTTGATTCTGACAACTCAGTAAAGGACAAAATTACAGCATTCATAGTAGAGAGGGACTTCGGTGGAGTCACTAACGGGAAACCTGAAGATAAGTTAGGCATCCGTGGCTCCGACAGTAAGTAGCACGTGTGTGTGTGTAGGAGAGAAGGAGGGAGGGAGGGAAAGAGACCCTTTAGCTGCAAAGAAGTATCAAGATAAAATGAGATTTAAATAGTTTTGGTTCCACTTAAGCGTTTTAACAAAATCAAATTAAGAACGCCACAGTGAGGGGCCAGCTCGGTGGTCTAGTGGTTAAGTTCGTGCTCCGCTTCAGCAGTCTGGGGTTTGCAGGTTCAGATCCCAGGTGCAGACCTAGCGCTGCTTATCAAGCCATGCTGTGGCAGCATCCCATATAAAATAGAGAAAGTTTGGCACAGATGTTAGCTCAGTGACAATCTTCCTGAAGCCAAACGAGGAAGACTGGCAACAGATGTTGGTTCAGGGCCAATCTTCCTCAGAAAAAAATAAAGAAAGAATGCCACAGTGACATATTGAGCATTGGTGATTTCAAGGTAAAATAATTACAATGTCATAGAGCTCTCAGCCCTGTGAGGGAGGCGGTGGTGGACAGTGAGAAGGACAGTGGGCTGTCCTCGGTAAGTGCTCCATTACAGGATACCCCGTCTTCCCTGCCTGGAACCTTGTCCTCCTGCTCGCTCTCCCTTTTACCCGCCCAGCCCACCTGTAGCCCCCTGGTCAGCAGTTGATTCACTGAGGCTGGTGTCCTCTAGCTCTCAACCCGCCCAGTGCTGCCGTGGAGTCCTCAGAAGACTCTCCCTCGTGGGTCTCCTGGTTCAGATCATAGAGTGTCTGTGCTTCAAGGGGGCATGTGCCACACTTGGCCCCTCCCAACCCACTTGTTTGCCACCTTTGCTTTGGTGACCCTGGTTCTGGATGGCGCTGTCTGCCACGACATCTGCTTAGCCTTGGGGGTCAGAGGGCCCCCAGCTCTAACCTGGCTCTGCCACTTAGAAGCTGTGTGACCTTGAACAAGCTAGTTTATTTCCCTGTGCTTGTTTCCCACCTAAAGGGAAGGGGTGATAAGAGAACCCACCTTGTGAGGGAGACGTGAGAAGGGAGTGTTAGGACTTGTGTAGGGCATGTGGAAGCACAGCAGTGTTAGCTGCTGCTGGTAGGACGTTCACTTTACACCCAGTGCGGCCTGCTGAGGACGGACTCAGAGTGTTCCAGGAGAGAAAGGAGTGTACTATAAGGCCTGAGAGAGAAACAGCTTGGTGTGCTGTTGGGGAAAAGGTGGCCAGAGTGCCTGAGGTGGAGGGAGGGAGCAGGGTTGCTGCCATGCACTACTGTGGGGCCACTGTCCACACTGAGGTCTGGGTAGGTGGTGCCCACTGGGATTGTGCAGTGGCCTGTGAGGGGTGGTCAAGTGGCACAAGATGAGATCAGAGAGGGGCAGGGCCCTCCCCATACCCAGCAGCCCGTGAAGGAACGAGAGTTATTAAGAGAAGGGCCTGGCCTCACAGCCGGAAATAGGCCAGAGAGATGGAAATTTCACTGTGTTTCACAACCAGGCTATTTGAACACGTTGTAATAGTAGAATGAAAGGTCAGCAGACCCCTGGTTGCCCACACTTGGCTTGGCTGCTGCTTGGCTCCTCGAACCATGGCCCTCTGTCCCAGGCCTCCCTTTTCTCCAGTGGAAGTTGCTGGGAGCCGCTGTGTTATATACAAAAACATGCTGTTACAGAAAACACAGTGCAGAAGCCCCTGTCCCTTCCCTGCCTGCCCTCGCCCCTGCCACGCTGGTTCTGACTGCTGCTCACTCACACTGACCTTGGCCGCCTCCAGCGCGCACGCGCTTCCTCACTTTAAGGTCTGCTCGTCGTCCATCCCTGCCATAACCCTGTCTGAGAAACCTCCCCAGAAGTCGGCATTTGTTCCCTCTAACGGGCCACGGCTGTCTGGGGCAGTCTGCTTCAGGCTGGGGGCTGCGTTCAGGTCTGCTGGTGTGTACTTGGTACTGAGCTGGGGCTGCTTTTTACAGCAGATCGTAAGAGCCCGAGGGCCGGGCCAGGTTGTGTCAGCACAGGGGAGGCCGCAGGCCTCAGCAAGTCACATGGCCAAACCCATTGGGCGGAGGAAGGCAGGCTGCTCCTCCCGCAGAGCCAGGGCAGGCTGTGGTTGTGGTAAGGTAGAGTTCAGTGGGACTGATCTTCCCTTTCCGTCCAGCACAGGGACCTTAGGCAGTGCCATGCCACCCGGCCTCGTTGCTCTGTCTCTGGGTCTTTCTCATCCTTCAGACTTCATCTTAGAAAAATCTGATGTATACCCTTAGTAAAGGTATTGTTATCTGCTGTCCTCCAGCCTCCATTTGTCTCACCAGGCCATATTTATTTCTTCCATGGCCCTTACCACAATATTACATCATCTCGTTTCTAGTTTCCCTCCCCAACCAAAGTATGAGCTCCACATGGACGGGACCGTGTCTTTCTGTGTTGTCCTGTCAGTAGATGGAGAGTGAGTGAATGAAGGAGTCGCATTGCGTGCCTGCGGGTCAAGTGCAGCGTGGTTCGCGTTGTCAGCTAAGGCCCTCACTTGTGTGTGTTTCAGCTTGTGAAGTCCATTTTGAAAACACCAGGGTGCCCGTGGAAAACGTCCTTGGAGAAGTCGGAGGTGGGTTTAAGGTGAGTTGCCAGCAGCCACTGCGAGTGCTGTGCAGTTTTGTGGTGTGGTTGTGGGCCCCCAGCTTTCTGTCCCTCCCCTACTTGTAGCCGACCAGCCTGTGCTTGCAGGGGACCGTGCGTGGCTCTCCACTGGGGAGTCAGCAAGTATGAGGCTTCATTTGCCTTGAGTGGGGACAGGCTTCCTCTCTCCAGCGAGTGCGAGAAAGCAGGCCAGCAGGCACTGGAGAAGCTCAGGTCTCTGAATGCACAGCCCTGGGTCCTGAGTCCCTGCTCTGATTTTTCTTTCTTGGAGTGAGGTTTATTATTTGTTTTGTTAACAGTTAATTCACCTAACATAAAGTTCACCGTTTGCAAAGGTATACTTCAGTGGCTTTTAGTGTATTCACTATGTCCTGCAGTCATCACCATGGTCTAATTCGAGTACATTTCCATCGCCCAGGAAAGAAATGCCATACCTGCTCAGTTCCCTGCCCCCCATCCCTTGGCAACTGCTGTTTTACTTTCTGTTTCTATGAATTTGCCTGTTTTGAACATTTCGCATCAGTGGACCCCTTTGTGGTCTTTTGTGTTTGGCTTCTTTCGTGTAGCACAGTGTTTTTAAGGCTCATCCAAGTTGTAGCTTGTCATTCCGTTCTGTGGCTGAGTAATATTCCATTGTGTGGTAGACTGCATTTCGTTGATCCGTTCATCACCTGATGGATATTTGGGATGTTTCCACTTTTTGGCCATTATCAGTAACGCTGCTATGAACATTCATGTACATATTTTGTGTGAAAATACATTTTCAGTTCTTTTGGATATAGGTCCAGAAGTGGAATTACTGGGTCGAATGATGACCGCATGTTTAAGTTTGTGAGGAATTGCCAGACTGTTCCCCAGTGGCTGCACCGCTTTCCGTTCCCACCAGCAGTATGTGAGGGCTCCAGTTTCTCCACCCGCTCAGTGACACTGACACTTGTTACTGTCCGTTTTTAAAATTAGAGCCATCTCAGTGGGTGTGAAGTGGTGTCACTGTGGTTCGTTTGTATTTCCCTAATGACCAATCGTGTTGAGCATCTTTTCATGTGCTTGTTAGCCATTTGTATATCTTCTTTGGAGAAATGTCTTTTCAGATCCTTTGCCCATTTTTAAATTAGGCTGTCTTTTTATTGTTGGCCTGCCCTAATTTACTGGATGGCCTGGGTAATATCTTCACGGCACCCCCACCTGCTGTGAAGCAGGGATCAAAGCAATACCTTCCTCCCCTCCTGGGTGTCTTGAGAGTCAGATAAACACCATCAGCCAAAGCTCCTGTCACTGGCTGCTCAGTGACTGTGGAACAGAGGATTGGAGAGGTAGAAAGACAAACAAGGAAACAGTCTTTGCAGTGATACGTTTGATTATTATTTGTGTAACCCAGATGTTACACACAAATTAGTGAATATAGACAGAGAAAAGTGAAATCACCTGAAGCTGTCCCCAAGCCAGTAGCCATTCACTGTTCACGTTTTGGTGTACTTAGTTTTCTAGATCTTTTAAGAGTATACATCACTTAAATGTTTAGTATGTGTAATATAGCCTTCATTTTTTCACTTATCAATAAATCCTAATAATCTCTTCATGCTACTGAGTGTATATTACTAATGTTTAATGCGGTATCATATTTCTTTGTGTGGTGATGCCACAATGAATGTTACCAGGTTCCTGGGATCGGGCACTTAACACTATTCTCAGTTCTTCTCTGCTCAGAACTTCATTGTGAGGCATCTATCCTTGTACATATCTTTGCACACTTGTCTCATTGTTTCCTGAGTTTCAACACCACCACTAAAACTACCGGGCCAGAGGGTTCTTGACTCGTGTTGCCAAGGTGCCTGCTGGGAAGGTGGATCCGTGTCCTCCCTCCAGCACTGGGGGCTGGTGCCTCTTCCCCAGTCCTTCCCAACACTGCATTAAAAAAATTTTTTTCCATTGTGTTAGGTGAAAAATGACTGTTTTAATATGCAAAAGAAAATAGATTTCTAAAGCCCTTTTTTTTGTTATTAGTAGGATTGCTTGCCAGTTAACTTAAATACTAAGAAGTTGATACACTCGAGGTTATTCTAGATGTCATGGAGTGATCACAGGCTGGGCGAAAATTGAGTGGCTGATGTGAGGTCAAGTAAAGCTGCTTCCTCTGGGGAGTCAGAGGTTTATCGGCAGTCAGACCTCTGAAGGCGCACAGGCAGTTCACTGACAGGCTGCGGAAGGAATGCATCGTATCTTGGTCTGGGCAAACTGCAGTCCAGAGGGTGGTTGTGGAAATTCTAGGAGGAAGCTGTTCCGCGATGGAGGCGGTGACGAAGCATCCAAGTGTCGAGGAGGCCGGAGGAGAGGACTCCGGGGGAAGGAGGACGATTAATGTTGGAGCTCACAAGCTGCTCTTCAGATGGTGCTAAACCTAGTAGGTCTTTGAGCCTCTGGGGAATGAGACCTACTGTCAAAACCTTTTTTCCTTCTTTTTTTTTTAATGAGGTTAAGAATAAACTCTGAAGGGGCTGTGAAGTGGATTTGTTCATACAACTGTGAGCTTGGTTTTGAAAGCCCATTTGGGAAGAGGGAATAGAGGCGGGAGAATTTAGTTCCTCTTCACAGCCAGGCAGGTCTAGAGAGGCCAGTGTCCTCCCATGTCCTGAGTCGCAGGAAGTCTGAAGCTAGAGGTCAGAGGACCCGGGCGGAGGATCTGAGTGTCACACTGTGATGGGCTATACCAGGCCCCCTCCACCGTTCAGTGCCGGCGCTGGCCTGACACCAGGGTGCGTGCGGCCTTGTTCACCATGTCTCCTGACCGTGCAGCTGAGCAGCTGGAATCAGCGCTTGCCCTTGCCAGTAGCTGGGGCAGTTTGCAGTCTCTCAACCCCACAGGATCTGTGTTAAGAGATCTCTTCAGGTTAACAGGTCATCATGAGTTCAAATTCAGTTGCATGTTTAATCCAAGTCTCACATGGGCAAGCCTTCAGTAAAAAGCAGCTGAAGTTGGGCTTCTAGGAAAACTGGAGCTCACAGGCTGCATTCTGCCCTCAGACCCCAGCCCTCCTCTGAGGCCTCCTAACTGGGCAGCACGGGCTTGAGCACAGGCTGGGCAGGCTACGCTCTCCTGTGAGAGGCTCATGGGGGGGCCACGTGTTGGTCCTGTGCCTGGGGTGCTCTTCCCTGGGTGGTCTGGTAGACCCAGCTCAGGGGCTCCCTGGGAGCCTTTGCTGCCCAACATCCCCTCCTCCCACACCAAAAGAAACACACACGCAGCCATCCCCACTGGACTTGTGTCCCCCTCTTCAGTCACACCACTGACACCCTGCTGCCTCGTCAGCTCTTTGTCTCTCTGCCCCTTTGGGTGTGTAAGGAGAAGCTCCATGAATCTAGATAGTCTAGTAAGGAAGCAGTGTGTAGACAGGTGTGGGCCGTGCTCCTCAGCAGCTGCTCTCTGTCTGCAGTAGGTAGGGAGGGAGGACTGGGAAAGAGGAGAGGAGCCCTGTCACTCCTAGCAGGTGTCAGGATTGTAGGGATTTGGTGGGGGAGGAGTGTGTTGTGTGAGGGGCTGGTTCAGTGGCGAGAGCGCAGGTCTAGATGTCAGACAGGTGCTTGCTGTGTGACCTTGGGAGAGTCACCTCACCACTCTGAACCTCAGCTTCTTCATCTGTAAAATGAGGATCCTGATGCTGAAGCATTGTTGGGAAAGTCTAAGTAGCTTGTAGCTCTACCCAGTAAGTCTTGAGTTTCTGTTCCCTTCCCCTACAGACTAAGAGAATTGACCTCTTCTTTTGGAATAAGATTATCATTGCCTTTTGGAGGGATGACTCCAAGGATGTTCCTGAGAGCCATTGCAGTGATTGAGTCAACTTGTTTTGAAACACTAGGACTGTGCACTCTCCTGGCCCAGTGAGGATTAGCAGGATGATTAACTCGGCCCAGATGCTGACACAGAATTCTCTAGAGACCCGCCGTTTATTTTCAAGAAACGTGGTGAAAATAACCAGGCAGTGTTGTAGACTGTCACCTCTGGTCTTCCAGGGCCCTTGGGCTTTTCCCAGCACAGCAGGGGCAAGCAGGACGCCTAGGGCGTGGATTTCCATGAGTCTCCGCTCTCCCTGCAGGTGGCCATGAATATCCTCAACAGCGGGCGGTTCAGCATGGGCAGTGCCGTGGCCGGGATGCTCAAGAAATTGATCGGTAGGTGAGTTGGGGACAGGAGCCCTTTGTGGCACAGTCTTGCCCCTGCTGCCCCTACTCCAGCCCCAAGGCTCTGCCATGTCCCTGGGGCAGGCTGGTGCTGAGCCAGGCCACCTGGACAAACGATCCAGCTGAAATTTAGGATTTGGGCTTCCGTTTAGATCAAAGAATGTACTCGGTCTTCCCCCAAAGGGTTAGTCTTCACTTTCAACATTCTTCTGTTTTACCCACACAGAGGGTCAGAGGACAGAGGGAGTGGATGTTCTCTCGGAGGTCAAAGGGGGTTGCTGGTCTAACCACTCAGAGCAGAGCTTCTTAGGGAACATCCAGATGTGAGCCAGACACCAATAAACATTAGTGCTAATTCTCACAAGATTCCCGTTTTGTAGATGGCTCTATGCAAGTGGGTCAGGAGTGGGATCAGGTTGGGAACCCAGATCCCTTGGCCTCTGGATCTTCCCCATGTTTTTTCTCTTGGGATACCTGAAATCTGGACTGTCATTTGCCAGTAAACCTAAAACAGCCCTAGAGGGTTTTTGTTGGGCACGAAATGTGATTGCCACCTTAGCTTTGTGGAGGTGACTGCAGGGGAGGGAGGGGCCTGGCTGCCAGTGGTGGGGTACCCCGGGCTGGCATACCCCTGAGTACTTGTGAAGTTCCTCAGAGTTCAGGGCAGGGTGGGGGTAGGGAGGCCTTGTTTTAGGCTCTCACCTCCATTTTATTGATGACAAGACTGAGGCTCAGAGAGGGTGAGTGATTGGCACAAGGCCATGCACCTGGGGTAAAAGCTGAGCCCATCAGACTCCAAGCTCAGGGCTCATCTCAGTTTGCTGTGATGCTCCCAAGGCCATGAAGCTCCCTGGGCCTTAGCTTCCCCATCTGGAAAACTCTACAAGAGCTTCACGGGGGCTCTCATAGTCAGCCTATCCCCAAAGGACGTAGAACCTCTGATGAGACCCCGAGGCCCAGAAATGTGTGAATGTGGCTGCCTGTCGACCTTCTAAGCCAGCATTGGCACCTGTCTGTACTTGGATCCGGCCTGTGAAGTGTCTGGAGAACACTGACTGCAGGGGGAGGAAGATGGGGCTCTGCCCGCTCGGGGGTGGCCACTGTGTTCACTCAGGCGCCTTCAGAGGTGCACACATTCACAACCATATGCCTTGAAGCCACAGGCCCAAGTTTTCAAAACAGGCCACCCTCCTGCCTTGGTGATGAACAGCTGTGACAGCTGTGAGCCTGCCCCACTTGTGTCTAGGGTGCTTCCAGGGGTCAGCCCTGCGCTGGGCTCCTCACCCCCGCCCCTCGTGTAATCTTTGCAGCAGCTCTGTGAGGTGGTGGGACTTGGAGGGAGGTGAAGCTGCTTGGCCCAGGCTGCCAGCTGGTAAAAAAAAGTGCCAGATTCAAACCTGTGTCTGACTCCAGACTCTGCTTCTGCTCGTGTCCACTGCCGCAGGCACCACAGGGAGGGGATGGTCCCTCCAACCCAGATATGCTGGAAATGGGGGCTCCATCTCTCAGGGCATTTGGTCTCAGCAGACCCGTTTCTCATAGTTCCTCCCCAAGTGTTGGAAGGGTGATGATGAGCCTTAGGAGTCGTCTTAGGACAGCCAGCAAAGTGTTCTTTCTACTAACTTTGCTCTTCTTCAGAAATGACCACGGAATATGCCTGCGTGAGGAAACAGTTCAACAGGAGCCTCAGTGAATTCGGGTTAATTCAGGTACTGAAGGCTCGGAGGGCTGCGCCCATGGATTTCACACGGGCCTTCAGAGGGTGCGTTCTGTGTCTGTCTGGGCGTCCCCCTGCGGGGACTCGGGAGGAAGATGGGATGTGGCCCTGGTCAGCGTGGCCCCCTCTGTGAGTGCTGGGCACTTCTCTCATGTGCCGAGGCTTTGGGCTGCGTTCCCGTCTCTGCTGGTTGACAGATCTGGGTCTTGGCACATGTGGATTGTCTCGTGTTTCTCTCCGAATGCTCCAGGAGAAGTTTGCCCTCATGGCCCAGAAGGCTTACGTAATGGAAAGTATGGCCTACCTCACTGCAGGGATGCTGGACCAGCCAGGGTTTCCCGACTGCTCCATCGAGGCTGCCATGGTGAAGGTGAGCCCAGCCCAGCTAGAGAGACTGAGAAACGGTCCTCAGCTGCGGCCTTTCAGACCCACGGTGTCGCCTGCCATCTTCGTCTTCTCGTTAGTTTATGGGTCAGCTTATCATTGATCCAGTATTCATGCTGTACCCACCATGTGCAGGCACGGCTCTAGGACACAGCTGGGGAGACCAGAATAGCACGGGGGAAGCAGCAAAGGACAGTGCCCAGCTGAGTGCCAGTTTATAGGTCAGCGCCTCCCAGTGCAGTTTGTGCTAAGTTGTCACCAGCTGGTTACCAGTCGACAGTGAAAGGAGAACATGCAGGTGGTGTGCTATAACTTCCTGTTCGTGTAAAAGAGCAGCTGGGCCTTCTTGGGAAGGACTGTCTTTTATTCTGAGTGTCTGGCCTTCCTGCTTTTTGGTATCAAAACCTCCCTTTATGTTTGTTGAGGTAAAATCTAGTTTTCTGTGCTTCTGTTTTGTTTTAGGGGAAGTGTCATTTTTTAGCTGTAATATAAAAGACGGCAATCCTGTGTTGGTACCCATCGTTATTTTTTTTTTTTTTAAAGATTTTATTTTATTTTTTTTCCTTTTTCTCCCCAAAGCCCCCCGGTACATAGTTGTATATTCTTCGTTGTGGGTTCTTCTAGTTGTGGCATGTGGGACGCTGCCTCAGCGTGGTTTGATGAGCAGTGCCATGTCCGCGCCCAGGATTCGAACCAACGAAACACTGGGCCGCCTGCAGCGGAGCGCGCGAACTTAACCACTCGGCCACGGGGCCAGCCCCCCCATCGTTATTTTTAAACTGGTCTCTGGAGTTAAACTCTTGAGAGAAATGGTGAGAGGTACGGCAGCTTAGAGCAGTGGCATTCTGGTGTCGGGAGGAGAGTGTGGCTGGCTGCTGTGGGACCGCAGGTGGCTTTACTGTCGTTCTGGGTCTCTGTGGTCTCCTGAGGGCTGTGCTTCCGCCGTCCTCGTCTGCCTCGCCCTCTCATCGCTCTCACCTCTGACAGTCACTGCCCCGTCAGCAGCTCCTCTCCTAGAGCTACGCCCAGAGCCAGTCTGACAGCGTCTCTGCTCTCAGGGTGTTCTCACGTGGACAGACACATAGGCCGTCAACACAGGGCCCGGTGTCCAGCCACAGAGCTCCAGTCTCAGGCGACCAGGGCTGGGCAGGAGTGGGCCAGGCTTCCCAGAGGAGGAGGTGGAATCTGCGGTGGGTGATGAAAGGACAGGAGTTTCCCCAGGTGTGGAAGTGTGGAGAGGGCCCTCCCACCCTAAGGAAGACTCCCAGGTATGAAAAGTCATGGTGGCAGGGGAGCCACACCTGGTCAGTGTGGTCGAGGAAGGAAAGGCCTAGGCCACCCAGTGAGACCGTGACAATCAGGGCTCCTACCTGGGTTGGTCTCATTCCAAAGCCGGGTTCTTCGCACCAAGTCTCCCACTCCATCCCCAGCTGCCTGCCCCTGGTGGCTGTGGTCCCCTTCAGGAAGGGCCTCGGCACCTCTCCTCCATGCTGACCTTGCCTGGGTGCATGGCAGGTGTTCAGCTCTGAGGGCGCCTGGCAGTGTGTGAGTGAGGCGCTGCAGGTCTTCGGGGGCTCAGGCTACATGAAGGACTGCCCATTGGAGCGCATTCTGCGTGACACGCGCATCCTGCTCATCTTCGAGGTGAGTGCCCCTCCCACGCCTCCTGGTCCTGGGGGTGCCCCGCGGCCTGGGCTGGTCTTCACAACCCTGCATAGACCCTGTTCTGCAGAGGAGGAGGTAGAGGTGGGGAAGCCGGGCAGCTCATCTGGGTCCCGCTCTGGAGGGCCCTTTGTGCTGAGCCCACCACCTCCTGGCGACGCTGCATGTCTCTGCCAAGTTGCTTCTGGCTGGCTGTGGTGGGATAAGCAGAGATCTTGTAGGAGGCCTGGGTTCTGCCTTGAATGCTCACTCTCTGGGTCACCTCGTCAGTGTCTTGGGGCAGCTCAACAGGGTCCTCCCTGAGGGCTTGCCCAACCCCGACACTTCTCTGACGTCTGCCCCCTCCCGCCTAAAGAGTCACTTCAGTGAGCGTGTGCCAGGTGGTGATCTGAGGGCGAGGAGGAAGGCGGGTTGGGATCACAGAGATGCCTTTGGGGTGCTCGTGGTGTGATTGTATGGCCCGACTGACCGAGGAGGACACTGGAATACTGCTGCAGTGAGGGACCGAGGTGCACCTCCTCCCAGAAGGCGTCAGAGTCTCATAAAGCAAGTGCATTTGATCTTTGGGGGCAGAAAGGACTTTGGCCAGGCCTAGAGGAGGGCACTTTGGGCTGAGGGCATGGAAATAGTATGTACCAGGCCCAGATAGGACCCTACCTGCCAGCACTGGGTGAATGGAGGGAGAATAAGCAAGTCTGTGTGGGAGCAGTGGCCAGTCCTGCTCAATGGGGTTGAGAGGGTGGATGGGAAGGGGAGACAAGTGGCCAGGTTGTGGAGGACCTTGGCTGATAAGCAGAGGAATTTGGGTCTTATTGTGAGGGTGGTGGAAGCCATAAAAGGTTTTTGAGTAGGAACTGACTTGGTTGCATTTGCTTTCTAGGAAATTCCCCAAGGCTCGGGGTGGGGGCAGGGCAGGGGAGGTGGGTGCAGGGGTGAGACCAGAGGCCAGGGCGCCCACGGGGGTGGGGAAGGGATGAACTCAGAGGCTATAGAGGATGGACAGAATTTTAGGATGGATGTTGGGTGTGCCTGAGGCAGACCCTTGATAACGTGAGGCTTGGTGCCTGAGCAGGTGCTGTGGTCCCTGAGGGCACCCTCAGACTGTCTGCAGCTGGGGCTGGTGGGGGAAGCCTCACTGGCTGCTTTTGCTCCTTGTGTGCCCCGCATGCCCCAGCCTGGAGTCTTCCTCCTTGAGTGGACAGACGCATAGCCAGCCTGAGGATGCAAAGGGCAGTTTCCCAAGGGCACAGGGACAGTCACGGTCCTGCTGCCCCAGGACGGCCTCTCCCAGGGCCCCTCCCCTCAGTCTGGGCGTGTGCAGTCCTCTGTGGCTGCATGGGGTGCCAGCAGAGGTTCAGGAAGCTCTGAGGGGTGCGGAGCCCTCGGCGTGAAACAGATGGTCCCATTGAGACTGCTGAGGACGGGGCATGGGTTAGCCTGGGGGCCTCTGCGCTCCCCTTTCCTCCTGTAGGAGTCTCGCTGTCAGTGGCACAGCCTGGCTGGAGGGCTCAGCGCCCGCCGATTTTGTGGCCCGAGTCCAGCCCTTGCCCTTCTGACCCCTAGCACCATTGTGCACAATGAGCACAGCCCTCTGCCTGCCTCTCCAAGGTCAGATGAAATCGTGGGTGGTGAGGGGCTGTGCCCAGGATGGCAGCAGGGAGAAGTGGCCCTCTGGGTGTCGACGCCTGGTGCTGGGGAGCGCCAGCTACCCCTCCTTGCCGGTCTGTGGCTTCCCTGAGGAAATGGGCCTGGACCAGAGCCAGCAGCGTTGCCCAGCCCCAGCTGTGTCCTGGGCGTCAGCATCTCTCTCTACTTGGGGAGGCCTGTTTCTGCCATTAGAAGGAAGCAGAATCGGAGGTTTGGGGAAGGGATGACCCATGTGCAATTGGTCATGGAGAGATGTAGGTCCCAGAGGGAGGCCACAGCCATTTGGTCAGCTCCCCACTCGTCCCTGTGGAGGTGCTAGCCTACATGTTGCCCTGACCCCTTGGTCACAACCCTACTGTGGGCTGCTTCCAAAGCAGTGGCTTCCACAGCGCAGGTGAGTGGGCAGAGGCGTGGCCTGCCCAGTCACACACGTGGCACTCCTGGGGCTGCCCCGATGGGGGCGGCCTTTGACCTCTGTACTGCTGGCCACAGGGAACCAACGAGATTCTGCGGATGTACATTGCCCTGACGGGCCTGCAGCACGCCGGCCGCATCCTGACTGCAAGGATCAAGTAGGTGCTGTTCCCACTGTCTGCTGCTTAGGTCCCACTGCCTAGAAGAGACCCTGGGGCGGCAGGAAGGGCTGCCTTGTCCCAGGAGGGGGGGCTGGCATGGCCTCACGCATTAGGCTGGAAGGAGGGAAGAGGGTGGGAGCCTTGACCAGTGAGCGTGGTGCTCTGAAAGCCAGGCTTCAGAGCTTGGCTTAACCTGTGTGTGATGAGAGGGCCAGCTGCCTAGGAAGCCCTTGCTGCCCTTCTCCCCGAGCAGCCCCCATCACCCATGCTGCAGGAAGCTGGGCTTTCAGAACCCAGGGAATGAGAGATGCCCCTCCAACAGGTGCCCTGTTCCGAGGCCAACAAAGACCAGTTTCCTCTCTCTTGCTCCCCTCGACCCCTGTCCTGGGGCCAGAGCAGTTAGGAGTCACTGCTGGAGCCCACGTATGGGTTGCTCAGAGCATTTTGCAGACCACTTAACAGGAGAGGATGACCTAGAAGCTGGCTGTGACTTGGCCCCTTGTGACAAGCATGCGTGTGGCTCTGCCTCAAAGGAGACTGGCTGCTCTCTGACTGGCTGGGAGGGCTCCCCTGGCAGCCAGGCGTCCAGCAGGCCCAGGCCGGGGGCAGGGGCACGTAGGTCCTGAGTTGGCCGTTTATGGCTTTGTGTAGTTGGGGAGAGGGAACAGGTGCCCGGGAGCTTTGGGGTACTGAAGGGGGCCTTGTTGCTGGGCAGTGGGAGCTGGCAGCAGGGCCTCGGGTCATGGGCCATGGGTTTTCTGCAGTGAGCTTAAACGGGGCAATGTGACCACTATCATGGAGACCGTTGGCCAGAGGCTTCGGGACTCCCTGGGCCGAACTGTGGACCTGGGGCTGACAGGAAAGCTTGGAGCTGTGCACCCCACTGTTGCGGTGAGTGGGCTCAGCAGGCGTACCCCCTACCTGGGTTTCCTCCTGTCGAATATCCCCTTCCCAGAAGGGATGTGACCAGAGGCATTGAGCATTGAGGAGGCCCAGGCAGTCCAAGGGACACCTGATGCCCCGTCTCCACCCTGTCACGGGGAGCAGCCCTGCCTGGTAGCAGGGCTTGGGCCCTGGAACCCCTGCCTTGCCTGGTCCAGGTGGGACAGGATGGGCACTGTGGGGAGGTACTGAGCCGAGTCCTCCCCTCTGGCCTTCTAGGACAGTGCCAACAAGCTCGAGGAGAATGTGTATTACTTCGGCCGTACTGTGGAGACGTTGCTGCTCCGCTTTGGCAAGGTACCTGGGCCCCTGCCAGACTTGGGCTGTGGCGGGCCCTCCAAGGTGTTTTGTAAAGTGTCCACCTTTGGGACCAGGCCTAGAAAGAAATCTTGGTCACCGTGGAGGGGTCGTAGGGAGGTGGGGCTGGCTGTGGCTGCCCATCCTGGAGGCCACTCAGCTGGGTGGGTGCCTTCCAGATAAAGAGGGACTCCCTGGAGCTGGGAGGGGCGGCCCCACCCGGGCCTGAATCTTGGGACCTGATGTCTGAGCCTCTTGCTGCCTAAGGGTATGTGAAGCACCAGCCTGTGGTCTCAGCCAGCGCTCCGGGAGCTGGTCTTACCTTGACCTCTGCCCAAATCTAGACAGAGCAAGGGGAAAACAGAAGGCAGCCGCACGCCGGCCTCCCACAGCACGACAGGGAAGGTAGCACTAGCCCCTCTCCCAAGGCACGAGCAAGGCTTGGAGATGGGTGAAGACGCGTCCCAGGGAGGGCCTGTGGTGGGGGCGGGGGGTCTTAGATGACGAGTCTTCACCCTGGGCCTCTGTCCCCAGACCATCGTGGAGGAGCAGATGGTCTTGAAGCGGGTGGCCAATATCCTCATCAACCTGTATGGCATGACAGCCGTGCTGTCGCGGGCCAGCCGCTCAATCCGAGTGGGGCTCCGGAACCATGACCACGAGGTGAGCCCACAGCACGCGACCCCATGGGCAGCTTCCTTGCCAGCTTTGTTCTCTTGCACTTTAATGAGGCTGCGAGGTTGGGGAGGGGCTCATTGGGAAGCATGGCTCCGTCAGGGAGTCTCAGGAGCAAATCAAGGGCCTCAGCGCCCAGCGGTGGTCCCAGAGCGGGTGAAGTGCGAGGTCCATGCTGCAGCTGGCCCGAGGCCTGTCGGGTTTGCCGAGTTGAGGCCCGTAGTGAGCTAACGGGAGGGTCCATGCTGCTCGGGACGCAGGGCCTGCGCTCTCGCCTTCCCTGAGAGAAGAGGTGAGTGAGTGACAGCTCCCAACCCAGCACCCTCACCCTGTCTGCCTTCCTCACCCTGCTGGACAGGTGGATGCTGTCATCAGGTGCCTGCTGTGTATGGCATCTTTACAGGCACTGTTCCCTAGCATCCCGTGGCCACGGGGATTATGATGTCCTTCTCACAGAGGAGGAAGCTGAGGCTAAGTTGGGACAGAACTAGTTTGGCTCAGGGCTGCAATTAGAACCTAAGGCTATGACTTGTGAGCCAGGCTTCTCAGCTGCTGCTAGGCTCACAGTTTGACTGACAGACTGAGTTCTTTGAAGCTAAGGGGTCAGACACCAGGGGCTCCCCTGTGGTACAGAGATCCCAGGCCTCTCAGGGGCCATCCTCACTGACTTTGGTTCTGGCAGGTTCTGTTGGCCAACATGTTCTGCACAGAAGCTTATTACCAGAATCTCTTCTCCCTGTCTCAGCTGGACAAGTGTAAGTGAGGTGGTGTGGAGGAGGGGGAGGGGGCCTGACTCCAGGCGACTCTTGATGGCGAACTGTCTCTGGACCAGGCTCCTAGGCCTGCTGGCTGCTCACAAACTTCTGCCTTGAGAGAAGGCTGGTACGGCCTGCGCAGGGGCTGCCAGGCAGGAGGCACACCTGCAGATGAGGGCCCAGTTGGAGGCCCCGTGTGGGCCCTGCTGACCTCTGCCCGTGAAGGTCGCAGAGGAAGGAGGCACTTTACCTGCCTCTTCACCGCCCGCACCCCAGCTAAATGCACCTGCCCTTCTCGCAGAGGCCCCAGGCTCTGGACCTTGACAATGCGGGCGTCGCTCCTGCTGCTCAGGTTGTCTGGAGGGCTTTCCTCTTCTGTAGCCACTTGGCCATGTCTTAGAACATCCAGCTCCTCTTCTCCTTCTGACCCTTACAGTCCCGTTGGTCTCAAGGCTCTATATCAGGTGTCTGCTGCAGAGCCCAGCCCTTGGCCAGGAGATGGTGGAGAGGCTGCCAGTGTTAGAGCACTTGCTGAGGAGAGGGGTACATGATTCTGTGTAGCTCCTGCTCTGGGTGCTGGCCAGGCACCCTCCCCAGTGCTGACATGACTGTTACATGCTGGAGAGGGTGAAGAAATGGTTTCTCCTCCAATAGGCTCAAACTGCAATGGGGTCTTTCATTGAGCAAGTACCTTCTCCTCACCTCTAGTCCCACAAGATCTGGAATTTTTATGGATGAGCCCTTTGTTATTTAGAATGAAGCGTCTGTCCCTTTTTCTCCCTGCGCCCAGAATCACTTCCCAGTGCTTGGAGGAGGGGGATCCCTCTGGGCTCCTTCACAGCGGGTGGGCTGACCTTATTGGGGAAAAAAAGGCTCCAGCTTCAGCCATCTTTCTATTATCACAGTGCAGAAGGATCACATACTCTCTCTTTTCCCTCCCAGATGCTCCAGAAAATCTGGATGAGCAGATTAAGAAAGTGTCCCAACAGATCTTGGAGAAGCGAGCCTATATCTGTGCCCACCCTCTGGACAGGACATCCTGAAGTGGAAGGACAGTGCTCCCCCCGCCCCCAGGCTGCAGCCCACTGCAGGACAACTTGCACTCTTTTTCCAGAAGGTGGAAAACTTGGGGTTCTTACAAGTGGAACCATTTCTTCCCAGTCTTCACCTGAGGGGCTTTTTTCTGACCTGAGGCAGCCTCTTCTAGGCTGTGCCCCGCAGCCGTGCTGCCTCACGTGAGCCTGGATTCTGCCCAGAGACGGAGAGAGGCTGGAATTGCTGAGACCTGGGAGTGCAGGATATTCTGCTGGTTTAGGAGACTTCACAGTGGAAGCTGGCGCTTGCGCTGCTGCCTGCATGGCCTGAGGCTGGTGGGGACCTGTTTCGGGCACTGAAAGCCATTTCTGCTAGACCGTGTATTCTCCAAGAAACAGCTTGAAAGCTATGTACATGTCATTCATTCAAACTAAAAGCAAAATGCACTGAAAACGTGTACCAGGAACCATTTAACAAAAAAGAACATAAAAAGGCAGTTTGTGTGCACCCTTCTGGCCTTTGCTGTATTGTCACGTTTTCTTCGGCCAGCCTTTAATTGGTGACAGCGTGAGCCTGAGGTCCACCCTTTGGTGAGGACTTCCAGTGCCCTTTGTCCTCCCTGCGAGAAGAGGGCCCTGAGAGCCAGCCGAGGGGCATTGCCGAGCCCAGGGCCACAGAACCGTGGGGGTCATGAGCCCTGTCTTTGATCCCTCTCAGGTGGTGGCTGCAAAACTCACAGCCTGGTGTATGGCAGCATGTGCTTATTCCTGCCTGGGCTTTTCTCTTTGTTTTCTTTACAAGGATTGGCCTCCACTCTTGAAGTGAGGACAAGAAGGTGTCTTTAGGTGGCACTAAGAGGACTTCATTTCTCCAGGCTCTTGTCTGCTGTTATTTGCTAGCTACACTGGCTCCCATGCTGGCAGGCTTCAAGCTGTGGTCTGATCCCTGGGTGGTTTGGGGCTCCAAAAAGCCCGTTCTAGACATTGCCTTGAGGCGGGACGGGGAGGCCAGGCTCTTTTCCTCCAAGTCACAATCTGCTGTGATGACAGAAATAGAAGGTTGAGGACCCTGACAGCTGAGCTGGCTTAGGGGGACTGACCAGAGTACTCTGCCAGGGTTTTGGAAACTAATCTTCAAAAGGCAAAAGTTTACAGATACCATGGCTTTGGAAATATCGTCCCAGTGAAACCAAAAGTTCTTAAAGATTTTGTTGGCAAGGAGGCATTTTGCACAGAATGCGGAGTACGTATCCTCTTGCACAGTGCCGGGGATAGGAGGCTGCGGGGAGCTCCTGTGCAGGTGACAGCTTAGGGAGGGGCCCGTGCCCTTCTAGGCAGCCCTCAGGAAAGGGGGTTTCCCTGTAGGCCTGTTGGCATGGAAGCCCCATCAGCAGCAGGTTTTCTCTCCGTCCAGCTGAGTTTGAAAGGCTGAGGCCACCAGTTTGAGTCTCCCCTTCTCTTGTGCCGTGTCTGAGTTTTTGCTGCACATGCAGTGGGCAGGAGGCCCCAGCATGTGTGTGTAGTGTTTCAGCAATATGCACAGGCTGCTTGAAATACCCAGGGAGCTTGTGCTGAGGCCTGTAGGGCGCCCGCCGGGAGCGCTCTGGCCAGTGCAGCAGGCCTGGGCTGGACTACAGCAATGACCCTGAGCCTGGGGCCTGCCCTGAAGGGAGGCAGCAAGTTCCGGGCAAGAGGAGAGACAAATTTCACAGCTTGTCAGCACGTCTCCTGTTTCCTGGAGCTGTTACCAGCTGCCCTCTGGAGTCGGGAGTCAAGGGAGAAAGGAATCCATCTCGTTTTTCTGATCTAGCTTTCTGGGAAAGGATTCTCTGGCAGACTTTGTTACCAATAAACTCATCTCTCTTTATCCTCGAACAAAGGTTCTGGCTCTGTTAACCAAGAGATTTGGGTTCTTTATCAACCTACGAATGATTTTGTGGTCCCTCTTCATAAACAGAGGGATGAGGAGGAAGAGAGGAGCACTCAGAGGGGATTGGTGTGGCAAGACCCATGCTTTCAGACTCCCTTCCTCCCCCACAGAGGGACAACTGGCAGTGTCTTTTAGCTGGAAGGAGATGGAAGGTCCCAGTGAACCTGGAGCCTCTGCCCCCGTCTGTTGCCTGATGGGCCAGAGGCCAGTCGGTAACCCAATGTTGACGCTCAGAAAGCCTTTAGACTTATCTTCCAACTTCCCCACTTTACAGCTAAGAAACCAGGCCCAGAGCAGTGATGGGACCTGCCCAAAGTCACACAGCAAGTTAGTGTTAGAGGTTGAACTAGAATCGGGTCTCCTGAGTTCGAGCCCAGCCTTCAGTCTGTTATACCGGGCCCATCTGGAATCTGGATTTCGTGTCAGGGAAAGTTTGGACCTAACAAAATGTCTACTGCTGAAGCTACAAAGCGGCTCAGAGCTCCTGCCTGCCGACAGCTTCAGGAGGCCCAGCTTTGCACAGGGCTCGTCTGTTACCTGTTACAGGCGTCAGTGCTGGAGAAGGGGGCAGCTTGAGGAAAGGTGGTGGCTTCTTGTACAGATCAAAGTCCTGGTGGCGCCTGTCCCAGCTCCACCTCTCTCGATTGAGCACAGGCCTCAGCGTATTAGCAAACAGTACGTTTTCCCTCCACTCCTAAATTGGGGAACAGTTGGTTAGGAGAGTGGTCCCTATGGACACCCCACCTCAGCCTCTGCTGCCCTCTGTGGACCTCATGCAGCTCTGTGATGGTGCCAGTGGGCAGCAGCCTGAGGTGATAGTCACTTGCAGTGCTGCTGTGAAGACCTGTCACTCGGAACCCATCGGCTGTGATCCAGGCTTGCTGGGATTTCTTCTTGGCTCTCTTCTCGTCTTCCTTTGAGTCCTGAGGCTCCACCATGGCTGAGAGGTAATTCTGTGAATACGTGAATCTCCTGCCTGGTTCCTGGAAATGAAGGGCAAACGTGGGTGGGAGAGCTGGTGGCAGACTCGGATCAGGCCGCCCGACCCCCAGGTTTCCAGTGGGGTGTCAGAACCACTGGGGCAGAGTGATAATCTGAATGCAGTTTACTTTGTCAGGAACTCACTGAACTGTGCAGCGGCCCCATGAGGGTCACACGATTGGTCCGTTTGACAGAGAAACCCTTTCTAAAGTTACTGTGTGCTGGAAGCCTAAGCCAAGGCTTTCCTTCAGAGTGACAGCTGGCGTTCATAAGCAGCAACAGAATGCTCCCTGGAAGCGAGGAGCCTGCAGTGTCTTCAGCCATGCATGTCTGAGCCCTCACCGAGCATCTCTTGGCTCACGCTTGTGTGTGCAGGGTTCACATTTAGTGTGGGCACAGAACACCCCTCTCCCCGCACCTGACCCCTTGTCTACTTCCCCTGGCTGGCTGACTGGCTTTCATCCACTACTGCAGATCCCCCGCTGACATCCAGGCAGTGTGTTCAGAGAGGAAAGGTCACTGGATTAGCCCACTGCCGCTATCCTGTCTGGGCTGCAAGCATGTGACTGCTTCCCACTCTGGGTCCCTCACTCACCTTGGCCATCTTTCGATACAGCTCCTTCTTGGCAAACTCTGTGGAACTCAGGGTCTGAGTACTGTAGTTATAGACAGCATCTTTGGCAGGGGCTGCAATTCTAATCACCTTCACTGCAGACTTTGGAGGCTTGCTGCTGACCTGGTGCACTGCCATGATGTTTTTCTGAAGAGAGACACACCAGTTGTTACCTGCACAAGGCACCCTTACCACCAACTGCCGTTCACCAATTGTGTTCAGTGAGGTGCTCTCTGGTACGTGGCTGCAGTGCAGGGACGAATTCTTGAATTCTGGGCTGCCATTTCTTCACAGAACCCTGCCACAGGACTGTCTAGTCCAACCCCTCACTGTCCACAGTGGGATTCAGAGGATCAGAAACTTGAGATTTGCCTAAGGTCACTGTAACTGGGGCACACAGCACCTGGCGACAGATAGAATTTATGGCTTAGGTGGTCAGAAGTGGGAGAGGCTCAAGGCTTTCATGGTCTATACAAGGGAGATTACCACCTAAAACAGCAAAGACTGCCTGTCTTTACCATGGTCACCTTTTAGTGCTGAGTGCATGGGGAGTGTCACTTTCTCTCCATAGCCTGGAGAGCATCTGTCGGTTTCCTTTGTGAATGAAAATAGCAATGAGGAAAAAGGAGATAAAACAGAATGTTGCAGAGAAAGGTGGCTGGGACCCAAAAAGGGAAGGAGGAAGAGTTGCCACTCTAAATTGTTAAGTACTGTGCAATGTAGCTTACCCTTCCTTTGCATATTAATTTCAGCAAAATAACCACTTTATACTTAAAAAAAAAAACTTTTCTGAAAATGGTGACCTTGACTCACATATTAGCCATGTCTTTAGGCCAAGCCCAGTGTCTTGACTTTGGAATTTTTGAGGAAGTTCTGCAAGAGAGTGCAAAGTAATCAAGGGAAGGACTAAATAAATGTGTTCACACACGTGAGAGAACAGACCCTCCAAGCAACAAGACCCCTGTGGCTCAGAGCTACAGGGACTGAAGGCAAAGGCAGGCCAAGGGTCACTGGATGAGGGACAAAGCTCAGCCCTTTGAGCACCTTCCAGAAGACTATGCTGGAGAGGCCATGAAAGCTAGGATCTTGCCATGGGCCCACATGTAGCTTCAATCAGAATATTTAATATTTTGTCTAGTTTTTCTAGTTATCCTCAGTGAGAGGGTTGGTCTGAATTAATCCGTCTGCCATTAATAAAAGTAGAAGTCCCCTGCTCCTTCCAAACCCTGGAGCCGGTGGGTTCCACCTTAGGGAGACCGACTGCTCCTCTGGGCTACTTCTTCCTTAGAGTTTAAAGTCAAAGTTCTGCCTGAAAGAGTTACTTGGTGAAGTGAAAACACATAGTGATCAACAGTTGTTCTGGATGCCTGGGATTCTCTTCCCTGGGGCTGATGCCTGCAGGTGAATTTGGACTCACAGCCAAAGTAACTGGATGCCTGAGAAGTCTATCCCATATAAAAGACCAGAAGCTGATCAGCTGAAGCCAAATTAGTAGAAAGGATGAGATAAGAATTTAAGGTAAATTTAATAATCATTCCTAAAAGATACAACTGAAAATATTAGCAATATGAAGGAGAAGTAAGACCAAAGAAAAAGAAATTTGGGGTATAAAAATATTACAGTTGAAATAAAGAACACAGGTGGGTGAGATAGACTGCAGAAGTGATAACAGCTGTGGGAGGAATTAGTGAACTGAAAAATCAGCTTGAGATATGCTCCCAGAAGGCAGCCCTGGATGAAAAGAAAAAATTAGAAAACCTGAGTTGAGAGGATGGAAATAGAAGTAGCAGTATCCAAAAAATAAAAGTCCCAAAAGCAGGGGGAAAGTGAGAATAGGAAAATTTGAAGAAATGAGTACCAGAATAGATAAGGAAAATACCAAGCCTGGACACACCGTTAGTGAGATCTAAAACAACAAAGGCAAAAATAAATTCTGAAAACTTCCAGAGAAAACAAGCAGCCACCTGTAAAGGAAACAGTGTCAGATTCGACACTAGCAGGTACTGTAAACAAGAACTATAACTTGAACCTAGAATTTTATATCCATTTTATTGGGAGGGCATACTCACATTTACAAGGCCATAGGAAGTTTTACACAAAGACCTTCCTTTGAAAATATGCTTGGGAGAAAATTCAAAGCGGAGGAGGAAGATCCAGGAGTATTTGGATAAAGTTAGCAAGTGATGGTGTCCAATATCCTACTGAAGTTTTTTTGTCTAAAAAGAACCAGGAAAAGTAAATTATCATAATCTAGAACTGGAGTTCTAGAGACATATGTAAAAGGGGTGGTGCAGTGTGGGTAGGAGAAGAGAGAAAAGGGTTATAAGTGTGCTGTGTGTCTTATAAAGGAAATCAATATAAATTAGAAGTTTCAAAATTCAATAGGAATATATAAAAATGAATGTGGTCTTTAGGATAACCATCTTAGAAAGAAAGACAGAATGTATAACTTAAATCAGCAAGCAGGAAAGGATAAAATGAGGTAGCCAAAAAAGCCTAATCTAATAGTTACCACAATAAATGGGGTAAGCTTGCCAGTTAAAGAATCTCACATTGGATTTTTTTAAACTAACAATATGCTGTCTATAAAAAGTGCTTTAGACAAAAAGATACAGGTTTGAATTAAAGGGAGGAAGAATAAAAACTAGGCAGAAAGGTACCAGAAAGCTAGAGTGGCATTCTTAGTACCTGACCACATAATTCAAGATGAAAATTGATCCAAAGAGGCAAAAAGGGATATTACATGTTGAGAAAAAAAGAACAAGACAGCAAGAAGATATAACTATTGTGAACACTTACACACCTAACAATATTATCTCAAAACATATTAAGCAACAGCTTACAGGCTTGCAAAGAGAAAGAGACATCTGTTTGACATCATTGGAGACTAGTCAAGGCTACAGCCAGGCTTTGAGGGGCCAAGAATCTGGGCAAGAGAAGGGAAACGCATTGCATCCTTTTTTCTTTTTTTTGCACAGTTTTCTCTCAAGGTATTTGCTGATTCCAAGTTGCACATGAATGAGATGAATGAAGCAGATAAGAACCCAAATAGCAAAAGCAGCTAAGAGGTTCAAAAGTTAAGCAAATATTTTGGGAAATGTCCCTGTGCTAGGGAAACAAAAATTGGATTTCAGAGTGTGCCAAAGAGGAGGGGCCCTGGTAATGTCCAAGGTTTTCAGTTCAGAATTCAGGAAATCTATGCATCAGAAGTAAGGGCGAATCAAGAATCAACCTGTTTAAGGGAATTTGTCCTTTATTTGACTGCTAGAAGAAAATTCAGTCCTCTCTGGAGGAAAATATCAACAAGAGCCTCTATAATTTTTCCTAAATTGTTCCCTATTTAATAAAAATTAACACCCAAAGCAACCTATGGTTTCATTACAATCCTTATCAAAATTCCTGTGGCATTTTTCACAGAAATAGAACAAAGAATCCTAAAATTCATATGGAACCACAGAAGGCCTGCAACAGCCAGAGCAATCTTGAGAAGGAAGAACAAAGCTGGAAGCATCATGCCTCCTGACTTCACGGTATATTACAGAGCTATAGCAATCAAAGCAGAATGGTATTGGCATTCAAACAGGAGCAAAGATCAATGGAATAAAATAGAGAAGCCAAAAATAAACCCAAGCACATATGGTCAATTAATCTGCAACAAAGGGTCCCAGAACACAATGGGGAATGAATAGTCTCTTCAAGAAATGGTGCTGGGAAATCCGAAGCACTGTCTTACACCACACACAACAACTAACTCAAAATGGATTAAAGACCTGAACATAAGACCTGAAACCATAAGACTCCTAGAGGAAAACATAGGCACTAAGTTCCTTGACATTGGTCTTGGTGATGTTTTTTTTGGATTTTACATTATAAACAAAGGGAACAAAAGTAAAAATAAACAAGTGGGATTGCATCAAACTAAAAAGCTTCTGTAGAGGAAAGGAAACCACCAACAAAATGAAAAGGCAACCTACTGAATGGGAGAAAATATTTGCAAATCATATATCTGATAAAGGGTTAATATCCAAAATATATAAAGAGCTCATATAACTCAATAGCAACAACAAAAAAAGTCCAACTAAAAAAGTGAGTAAAGCATCTGAATAGACATTTTCCCAAAGAAGACACACAGATGGCCTAAAGGTAGATGAAACGGTGCTCAGCATCACTAATTATCAGGGAAATGCAAATCAAAACCATAATGAGACACCACCTCACACCTCACATAGTTAGAATGACTATTAATTACCAAAAAGATAGGAAATAAGTGTTGGTGAAAATGTTGAGAAAAAGGAACCCTTGTTGTAGGAATGTAAATTGGTGCAGCCTCTATGGAAAACAATATAAAGATTCCTCAAAAAGCTAAAAATAGAACTACCATATGATACAGCTATTCTGGTGGGTATTTAACTGAAGCATACGAAAACACTAGTTCCAAACGATTTATGCGCTCCCATGTTCGTTACAGCATTATTCACAACAGCCAAGACATGGGAGCAACCCAAGTATCCATTGCTGGGTGAGTGGATAAAGAAGATTGGTGTATATATGTGTGTGTATATACGTACACACCGTCGAATATTATTCAGCCATAAAAAAGAAGGAAATATTGCCATTTGTGACAGCAAGGATGGACCTTGAGGGCATTATGCTAAGTGAAATAAGACAGAATAGCAAATACTTTATGATTTCACTTATTTGTGGAATCTTAAAAAAAAAATGAGCTCAGATACAGAGAACAGATTGCCAGAGGTGGGGGCCGGGGTGTGTGAAATGGGTGGAGGGGGTCTAAAAGTATAAACTTCCAGTTATGAGTCATGGGGATGTACGTGGTGATTATCGTTAACAATATTGTATATGTGTAAGTTGCTAAGAGAGTAGCTCTTAAAAGATTTCATCACAAGGAAAAACTTGTAACTATGTGGTGATGGATGTTAACTAGACATTGTGATTGTTTCACAATTTATACAAATATCAAATCATTATGTTGTACACCTGAAACTAATATAATGTTACATATCAAATATATCTCAATTTAAAAAAATTAACAGACATGCCAGGAAACAGGAAGAAATAATGAGAACCAAGAGAAAAGATAGACAATAGAAACAGACCCAAGGTAATTCAGATACTGGAATTATCAGACAAGAACATTAAAATAATTGATTAATATAATGAAGAAAATAAACGAAAAGGTGAGGAAATTGAACCAGACACCTGGAATCTATAGAAGAATTAAATGGAAATCTTAGACGTGAAAAAATAATCACTAGGGCTGGCCCGGTGGCACAGCGGTTAAGTGCGCATGTTCGACTTCTCGGCAGCCTGGGGTTCACTGGTTCAGATCCCAGGTGTGGACATGGCACCGTTTGGCAAAAGCCATGCTGTGGTAGGCGTCCCACATATAAAGTAGAGGAAGATGGGCATGGATGTTAGCTCAGGGCCAGTCTTCCTCAGCAAAAAGAGGAGGATTGGCAGTAGTTAGCTCAGGGCTAATCTTCCTCAAAAAGAAGAAAAAGAAAAAAGAATCATTAAAATCATAATTCACTGGATGGGTTTAATAGCAGACTAGACATACAGCAGAAGAAAAGATTAACGAGTCAGAAGATACATTGGTTGAATATATCCAGATTGGAACACAAAAAAAGATGGAAAGTAAAAAGTATGAGATGTGTAAGTAAGTAAGGTAAGATATAAGTCATAGCAAAAATCTCTAACTGGTCATTAGGATCCCAGGAGGAGAGGGAGAGAGTATGAACAGCACAGCAGGAGTATCTGGAGAGAACTACTGGCCTAGAATTTTAAAGACTTAGATAAGCCACCGATTCAACAAGCTGTACACACTGATAGATAAATACAAAGAAAAACACATCTATGAACATCATAGTAAAACTGCTGAAAACCAAAGTAAAGGAGAAACATTTTAAAGGCAACCAGAGAAAGGCACATTATCTTTAGAAGAGCAAGAATAAGACTGAAAGCTGACTTCAACAATGGAAGTCAAAAGACGATGTTATGACATGTTTAAAGTGTTAAAATAACTGCCAAACTAGCATTATGCCAGGAAAAAAAATATATAAAAATCTGAGGTCCAGCCCGGTGGCACAGTGGTTAAGTGGGCACATTCCACTTCGGCGGCCCAGGGTTCACCGGTTCGGATCCCAGGTGCGGACATGGCACCATTTGGCTTGTCGTGCTGTGTTAGGCGTCCCACATATAAAGTAGAGGAAGATGGGCATGGATGTTAGCGCCTCATCTTCCTCAAGAAAAAAAAAAATGATCAGAGAAAAGTGAGGAATTGGAACTCATTAACATTGAACACTTCTCATCAAAATACGACATTGAAACAATGAAAAAGCCAACCACAGACTGGGAAAAGATATTTGTAATACATGGAACTGACAACTCATCTGGATTTTTTTAAAAACCTACAAGCCAGTAAGAAAAATACAACTAAGCTTCTTTTAAACAGAGGAAAAATTACATTTGAACAGGCACTTCACAAAAGGGGCTATCCAAATGGCCAATAATATGTGAAAAGGTGCTCAACATTATTATTCATCAGGGAAGGACACATTAAAGCCAGAATGTAATACCAGTACACCTCACCAGAGGGGCTGAGATTATAAAGATTGACAAATCCAAGTGTTTGCAGGGTTGCAGCACAAATGGAACTCTCATACAATTGCTTGGGAGTATAAAGTGGTACACCATTTTGGAAATGTGTCAGTTGAAAGCTGAACATAGGCCTACCCTGTGGCCCAGAAACTTTACTGCTAGGTTTATGTCCAAGAGGAATGAGTATATAGGTCCAACAAAGAGGAACTTTACTAAAATGTCCATAGCAGCTTTATCCATAATAGCCTCTTCCTCCAAAAAACCTGGAAAACAACGCAAATGTAAATCAGTTGGAGAATAGGTAAACTAATTGTGGCATATACACAATGGAAAACTGCTCAACAATAAATATATATGTAATACCATAAATCTTTAAAAATATATATGAGCAGCCAAAGAAGCCAGTGCAAGAACACAGGCTGTCTGGTTCCACTATATGAAATTGAACAAGCAAAATTATTTTACAGTGATAGAGTTCAGAACAGCAGTTAACTGAGAAGGAACATGATACTTTCTGGGGTGACAGAAATGTTCCACATCCTGATCTAATAGTGTCACAGGTACATACATAGATAAAAATAAATGAAGCTGTACACTTAAGATTTGTGCACTTTACTAACTTAAAGTATAGATCTAAAATATATTACCAGAGATAAGAAGAGACCTGTCATATTTATGAAAGGATTGAGTCAATAGGATAAAACAATTTTAAATATATATATTTACGTAAAACATAGTCTTGACACGTATAAAGCAAAACCAGATATGTAAGAGGAGAAAAAAAATCCATAATCATATTTGGACATTTTAAGACTTCCCCTAGTAACTGAGAGAAGAAAGAGAATTTAAAGATAAGTAAGGATACAGAAGATCTGAATAAAACAATGAAGTTGACATAATTAACACATACAGAACACTATATCAACAACTGCAGAATACATATTTTTTCCAGTACACTCAAACATTTGCCAAAATTGACGTATGCTGGACCATAAAGAAAACCTCGACAAAGGATAGAAATTATACAAAATATATTCCTGATAACAAATTAAAGTAGAATTCAATAGCAAAAAGATATGTGTAACTAAAAACTTCTAAAGTACTTGGAAATTAAACAATGTACTATTAAATAATCCATGGGTCAAAAAAGAAATGAAAGTAGAAATTGGAAAATATTTTTAACAGAGTCATCATGGAAATATGATGTATAAAAACTTGGGGGATGCACCTACTGTTCATAAGAAATTTATATCCCAAGTGGTTACATTATAATAAAATGATGAATGCCTGAAAATCAAGATATAAACATCCATCTGAAAAAGTTAGAAAAAGAAGAGAAAATTGCATCTAAAGAAATTAAAAGGAAGGAAATTAATAAGAGCAGAAATCAATGAAATAGGAAATAAATGTACAATATGGAAATCAAAAAGGCAACAAAGAACATTGGCTCTTTGAAGACAATAATACATTCATAAATGTAATTTCAATAAAGGTCTCAAAATCACCCATAAACAGACTTAAGCATAAATGGCAACTTGATCTGACAGATTTAGCAATATATCTATATTCTGGGAACGATGGACTTTTTAACAAATTGCTGGTGCCGTTGATTATACGGAAGAAATGAAATTAGAGTCCTACCTTTACACAAAAATTAAATTCCAGGTGGATTAAAAATTTGTGATGAGCAAAATTTTAAATCTTTTACAAGAAAACACAGAATAGTTTTATGACCTTGGAGTAGGAGAAGATTTCTTAAATAAGGCCAAAATTTCAAGTCATAAGGGAAGAAATGGAAAATTTACAAAATTTCAAGTAACTTTTGTCCATTAAAAGACACCATTAACAGAGTGAAACGACAAATCTGACACCAGAGGATTTTGCCATGTATAGAAAATGTCCTTGGGTTAGCATTGAGCACTTTAAAACAACGCAAAATGGCACTTAAAATTCAAGGGAAAAAATTTCGTAAAAGAAGAAATTATTAAATTTATGAAAGGATATTCAACTTCACTAGTAAACAATGAAATGCAAGTTGAAACTTCCATGAGATACTGTTACACATCAGATTAGCAATAGCTTAAGTCTCACTATAACACACGTGAACATGGAAGTAGGGTAATGGGAAATCATGCCTGGTTGGGGGGATATATATTGGTATAATCATTTTGGAAAATAAGTATCATCTAGGCAAGTGGAAGTACTACTCAGCAATTCTAATCCTAGGTATGTATCTTAGAAGAATATCTTGCTTATTTTTTAGGAGAAGACATGTTTAACATATGTTTGCAATTATATTGTTTAAATAGCAAAACAAAAGAAACAGTCCAAATACCCATCAATAAATTGTGGTATATTCCTACAGCTAGACACATAAACATGGTTGGATCTCATTAATACTGAGCAAAAATTAAAACTACAGAAGATTATATACAGTATTATTCCATTTTATAACAAAGATATGCAAATCTAAACAAAATGTTCATAAAATATGCAGTAAAACTAGAGAAAAACAAGTAAAAGATAAAATTGGGATAGTGGTCACTTTTGCGTAAGGGGTAAGAGACGGGAGTGGGCACACAGGAAACTATAAAAGTATCAATAATGTTTGATTTCTTAAGTTGAATAGTGGACATAAAATAGATTTTATTTCTGATAGTACATACATTTTCTTATATGTATATTTAATAAAGTATTAACTATATCATTTATGAAAATGAAACAGGAAGTCATGAGAATTTCTGGAAAATAAAACATGATGGGTGCAGTTTAAAATTATAAATTGTTGGGGCTGGCCCCGTGGCCGAGTGGTTAGGTTCGCGCGCTCCGCTGCAGGCGGCCCCAGTGTTTCGTTGGTTCGAATCCTGGGCGCGGACATGGCACTGCTCATCAAGCCACGCTGAGGCGGCATCCCACGTGCCACAACTAGATGGACCCACAATGAAGAATATACAACTATGTACCGGGGGGCTTTGGGGAGAAAAAGGAAAAAAATAAAATCTTTAAAAAAAATAAAAATAAAATTATAAATTGTTAACGAACATAATGGTCACAATGGAAGGTCAAATTAGTGAAGTGGAAGATACAGCAGAACTCAATACAAAAGACCAACAAGTACAAATTAAGAGGCAAAAATATAGAGGAAGGCTCTTTAAATTTCAGTGAAAAACAAAAAAAGTCCCCATCAGGACTCTTAGGTAAGAACACTAAGGATAAGAGAAAGTTTTAAAAGACTGAAGGGAATCATAGTTTAGCTAAAAAGAAAAATGAATCATGTGGGCATCAGCGTTATCTGCAACTCTTTATTCTGGAGAGCAATGGGTTTTAGGGTGGGGCGTGCAGGGATTTGAGTCTGTAATCCTAAAACCAACTCAGTTTGCCTCAAGTGCAAAGACAGAATGAAAACCTTGGATCTGCAAGCACTCTGAAAGTTTATTATCCACAAAAAGTTTCTGAAAGAAAAAAATAGCAAAACAAAGGGTAAAGCAGACATGGGCCCAAGAAATATTAGCAAACATAAAAAAAACTTGTAGTTGGGCAGGAGGAAGATAGGACTTCTAGTATGGTGGGGCAAGGAGCTCAGTCCTTTCCTCAAAAAGCAGTGAAAAAAACTGAACAAAATTACCACAAGCAACCATTGAAAGTTGTCCAAGGCATACAACAAATGGAAGTGTTTGTTCATAAAAATACACTGGACCTCAGGTAAGAATAGTCAGTGTCATGCCTGCCATCCTAGTGCAGTCAGAGCAGTAGTTTCTTCTAGGCTGAGGCAAGTCATGAAGGTCAGCAGCACTTGAGTACAGGCTCACTTGACTGGAAGTGGAGCTTGAGGAAGCCCATGTGCGTGGCTATTGTGAGTAACAGCAGCAATCTCAGCAGCAAACGCGCAGGGAAGGCCAGCTGCTAAGGGAGACAGGTGGCAATCCTAGATGGGGCAAGCATCAGCCCAGCAGATTAATCAGAATTGAACAGGGAGATACAGGAAAGGAGAGAGCCACAGAGGACTTTAATAAGCTCTTCACACATCCCTTGCTGAGAGGTTGCCTGCACTTGTAAGGCCCAGTGGAAAGTAAAAGCTAGGGCAGGCTGAGTGTATTCCCCTGCCCACACACAGATCCACTGGTTACGGTCGGAAGCCTTACTGGCTCAAGGTCTTTGAGCACAACTTCTGACCAATTACTGGCTGATCACTATGTGATGCAGACACAGAGGTGACCCCAAGGAAGCCAGGCTTGAAAATAAAAACAATTTTAAAACAGCAGAGATAGCAGCAGCCACACACCAATGAGGAGACAGATTTAGTCAGCAACTTACCACACAACAACAACACACTCCCTCCCCCAGGGGGACAAGTCAGAATGCAGGGTGGCTGCAGTGTATTTTAGGTGTCCAGGGTTTTCCCCCCCAAATTAGGAGACCATGCAAAGAAATAAGAAAGTGTAAACCTTTTTCAGGAAAGTGAAGCAGTCAATAGAAACTGGAGTGGGTCCAGCTGGATGACTTAGTAGACAAAGACTTCACAGCAGCTATTATTTTAAAAAACTAAAGGATAGTATTTTAAAGTTCAAGACAAAGAGACCATCTGAATACAGAGAAATTATTTTTAAAAGGTAAATGAAAATTCTGGAGTTGAAAAGTACAGTAACTGAAATGAAGAATTTACTAGAGGGACTCAACAGCAGATTTGAGCTGACAAAGAACTTGAAAATAGGTCAACAGAGATTATCCAGTCTGAAAAAGAGAAGAACAGAAACAAAAAAGGAATTTAAAAAAATGAACAGAGCCTCAAGACCCATTGTCTAGTGAACCAACATACACATAATGGGAGTCTGGGAGGGGAAGAGAGAGGAAGAAGCAAAAAAAAAATATTTGAAGAAATAATGACCCCAAACACTATTCTACCAATCTAGGAAGCTCAATGAATCTCAAGTAGGAAAAATATAAAGAGATCCACACCTGGACATATCAGAGTCAAACAGTTGAAAGAAAAAGATAAGAAAATCTTGAAAACAGCAAGAAAAAAACAACTTCTCATGTACAAGGGAACAACCATATGATTAATGGCCAAATACTCATCAGAAACAAGAGACCAGAGCACAATGTAATGATATTTTCAAAGTGCTGAAAGAAAAAAAAGTGTAAACCAAGAATCTATATTTATCAAAAACTATCCTTCAAAAATGAAGGTAAAATAAAGATATTCTCTCATAAAGACAGAATTTGCTGGTAGTGACGTACTTTATCAGAATTACTAAAGGAGATCCTTAGGCTGAAAAGGAATGACACCAGCTTGTAACTAGAATCTACATAAAGAAATATCATGGGAAAGATAAATATATGGGTAAATATAAAAGAGTATGTAAATATATTTTTCTTTTACCTTCTAATTTAAAAGACATCATTGCATAAAACAGTAATTATAGCACAATATTTTTGAGTTTATTGCATATATAGATGTAATACAATATGACAATAGCACAAAGAAGGAGGAAGAAATGGAACTATATTGTAGAATTGTTTCTACATTTTACCCAAATTAAGTTAGTAATCTGTGATAAATTAAGATGTATATTATAGAAGAAACGTAGAAAAACGAACGACTAAGAACTTTTTTAAGGTAAAAATCAATAAGGGAATTCAAATGGTACACTAAAAATATCTGTTCAATACAAAAGTCAATAAAGGAGTGACAGAGGAATAAAATCAAGATGAAATACATAGAAAAAATAGAAAACATAAGACATAAATCCAACCACATCATTAATTATATTTTACATGGACGATCAAAAGGCACAGACTATCAGACTGGACTAAAAAAAAAAAAGGATCCAACTACGTGCTGTCTACAGAAGACACACTTTAGATTCAAAGGCACAAATAACTAGAAAGTAAAAGGAAGGAAAAAACATACAGTATGCATACCAGAAGAGCTGCAGTGGGTACATCAGTATAAGACAAACTAGTATTTAAGACAAGAAATGTTACTAGAAACAAAGAAGGATATTTTACAACGATTGAAAGGTCAATTCATCAGGAAGATATAACAATTATAAATACAAACATACCCAATAACAGAGCCCCAGAATACAATAAGCAAAAATGGACAGAACTGAAAGGAGAAATAGACAATTCAATCAGGATTAGAGACTTTAGTACCTCAATCTCAATTACTGATAGAACAACTAGAAAGAAAATTAGCAAATGATATAGAAGACTTGAACAACACTATTAACCAATTTGACTTGCCACTTAAATAACACTCCTCTTAATATCAAAAGAATAGATATTCCTTTGAAGTCTGAGGATGGATCATATGCTAGGCCATAAATGGCAATAAATTTCATAGGATAGAAATCATACAAAGTAGGTTCTCCAGTAACAATAAAACTAAATTTAAAATTTGCAACAGTGAGACACTTGAGAAGTCAACAAATATTTGGATATTAAACAGCACAATTCTAAAAACCACAATGAAAATTATAAAATATTTTGAGGTCAATGAAAATACAACATACCAATTTTGTGGGATGCAGCTAAAGTAGTGCTTAGGGGAAATTTTGTAGCTGTAAAAAAATATATACGAAAAAAGATCTTAAATCAAAACCCAACTTTCCTCAAGAAACGAGTTACAAATTGAATCCAAAGTAAGCAGAAGGAAGAAAATTATAATACAGTTTAGAATGGAAATAAATGAAATAGAAAATAGAGAAATCAGTGGGCTCCAAAACCGGTTCTTTGAAAAGACTACCAAAATTGACAAACCTTTAGCTAGACTGACCAAGAAAAAAGGAGAAAAGACACAAGTTAGTAAAATTAGAATAAAGGAGGAGACATTCTACTGACTTCACAGAAATTAAAAGGAATATGTGGGATTATAAAGAATCATAAGAGAATACTACGAATAACTATATGCCAACAAACTAGATGACTGAAATGAAGTAGAAAAATTCCTAGAAAGACACAAATTAACAAAACTGTCTTAAGAAGAAAGAGATCTCTGAATAGACTTATAATAAGTCGAGAGCCCAAATTAGAATTTGAAATTTTCCCACCAAGGAAAGCTCAGGCTTAGACAGCTTCAAGGTTAGCTCTACCAAACACTGAAAGAATGAATACTGACTTTTCACAAATTTCCAGAAAGCAGAAGAGGAGGGAACACTTCCAAAATCATTCTACAGGGCCAATATTACACTGTACCAAAGTCAGACAAAGCTATCACAAGAAAAATACAAATTATCAGCAAACCAAATCCAGCAACATATAAATAAAGGACAATACACCACAACCAAGTGGGATTTATCCCAAGAATGCAAGGTTGTTTTAACATCCAAACATCAAGGAATATAATACACCATATTAATAAAAGACAAGAACAAGAGCTACCTCAATTTATGCACAAAAAAGCATTTGTCAAAATCCAACATTTATTCATGATAGTAACTCTCAACAAACTAAGACTACAAGGGAACTTCCTCAACCTGATAAAGTGCATCTCCCAAAAACCTGCAGTTAATATCCAATTTAATGGTAAAAGACTGAACACTTTCCCCCTGTAAGATCAGAAACAAGGCAGGTATGTCTGTTGTCATCAGCTTATTCAACACCACACACTATACAGAGGTTCTAGGCAGTGCAAAGGGGAGGGGAAGGGAGGAGGACGATTAAGGACAGAGTGAGTCCCTCCCAAATTCGTATGTTGAATTCCTTAACCCATAGTGTAGCTGCATTTGGAGTAAGGGAGTGATTAAATGAGGTCATAAACTGGGGCCCTGACCTGATAGGATTAATGTCCTTAGAAGAAGAGGTGCCAGAGAGCTCACTCTTTCTCTCCCCACACCTGCACACAAAGAAGAGGTCATATGTGCACACAGTGAGGTGACAGCTACCTACAAGCCATGAGAAAAGACCTCAGAATGAAACCTACTTTACCAGCACCTTAATCTTGGACTTCCTGCCTCCAGAACTGTGAGAAAATTAGTTTCTGATGTTTAATGCGCCCAGTCTGTGGTATTTTGTATGGCAGCCTGAGTAGACTAATACAGAAAGGAAAGGAAGGAAGGGAGAATGGGAAAGAAGTAAAATGATCTTTATCCACGGATGACATGATGCCATTTCAAAAGGTTGCAGGATACAAGATCAGTATACAAAAATCAATTGTATTTCTATGTTCTGGCAACAAATGATACAAAAATAAAACAATTCAATTCATAACAGCATTAATTTCACAAAAGAAGTATAAGACTTCTACACTGACAACTACAGAAGTTATTGAAGGAAATTAAAGAAAACCTACATAGGTTTTCTTTACATAAAACATACATAAAGGCATAGACATTCCTTCTTTATGAATTAACAGCTTCAAAATTGTTATAATAACAATTCTCCCCAAATGAATCTATAGATTCAATACAATCCTTATGAAAATTTGTACAGGCTTTTTTATAGAAGTTGGCAAGCTGATCCTAAAATTTATGTGGAAATGCAAAGGACCCAAAATAGTCTAATGATTTTGAAAAAAACTTAAAGGACTTACACAATCCAATTTCAAAACTGACTATAAAGCTACAGTAATCAAAGCGAATGACATCAGCATTATGGTGGAGAGTTGTTACCTTCGTCTCTCCCCTCTAGGTTACAACCAATCAGACATCCATTGACCAAGAGAATATTCCCTACACAACACAACAGGATGCGTAAGAGATCCAGGCATCTGTACATCTAAAGGTGGGTGGACTGGACCTCCGAGAAACAGTGGAACTAGGGGAGCAGCCCTCGCCCCTCTGACAATGACAGTGATTCAAGGTGCAGATCCTCATGCAGTGGTCTGTGCAACTGTGAGTGGAGGCGAGGGCAGCCTGGCCTGTGCATGACTTCCTGTGGAGCAGTGGCAGCGACCCCACCCATGTGATGGCTGGTGGAGCAGTGGCAGTCTGACCCACACAACTATGAGCGGACACCATGGGAGTAGAAAAAACAGCTTCTGCCCCTGTCCCCAGTGGTGGCAGAGTGGAAACTGGGACCAGAAGCATCAGAAACTACAGCAGAACCGGTGATCCAGCCCCTAGTGGCAGCACCCCCAATACCAGCTCCACCAGCAGCAGGGGATGCACACAAGTCCCAGGGTCTCCAGGCCCCTGCCAGCAACATTGACACCTGTGAATCCAGCATCCCTGGCAGTGGTGCAACTAGCACCACCAGACAACCTGGGAACAGCAGGACAGGTGGTGTCACAGCAGCATCTGAACCCATGGAGAGCCCACAGAGAGCCAGTGGAGGAACACAAGACCCAGGCAATGCTGGAAGGAGCAGACGTGCTTGCAGCCTGGTGACCCCAGTGACAACACCTGAGACTGCAGCAATATTGCAACCTCAGCACAAGGCAGCACAAGGAGGGCACTGACAATGCCTCTAGCAGAGGCAATGGAGAGTGAAAAGTGTGGGCTCTCCAACACAACCAGAAGCAGCTCAGAATCAAAGTAACCAAAGCTGTACCCAAATAAGAAAAGGTAGGTACCACCACAAATGCACAGGCAGAGGATCAATTCATCAAACACTATGAAGAACTACAGTAACACAGCAGAACAGAAAGAGAACAACTCTCCAGAAACCAAACTTGAAGTCACAGAAGATTATAATCTGACAGAGAATTCAAAATAGCTGTCATAAAGAAACTCAATGAGTTACAAGAAAACTCCGAAAGACAGTTCAGTGAGCTCAAGAACAAGATTAGTGAACAGAAGGAGTACTTCACCAAGGAGATTAAAACTAAAGAACAAACAAACAAAAAAAACCCACCAGGAATTCTGGAAATGAAGAACATATTTAATAAGATGAAAAATAATGTAGAAAGCATTAAAAATAGAGCAGATCATATGGCGGAGACAATTAGTGAGCTTGAAGATAGAAATGTAGAAATGATTTGGGTAGAGGAGAAGAGAGAACCAAGATTTTTTTTAAATGAAAAAAAATTCTTCAAGAAACATCTGACTCAATTAGGAAAAGTAACATGAGGATTATCTGTATCCCAGAAGGAGAAGAGTGGAAGAAGGGAGCAGAAAGCTTATTCAAAGATAATAGCAGAGAATTCCCAGACCTGGAGAAGGAACTAGAGATGCAAATACATGAAGATAATAGAACTCCTAATTATCTGAATGCAAAAAGATCTTCTCCAAGGCATATAATATTTAAAACTGTCAAAAGTCAATGACAAAGAAAAAATACTAAGGGAAGCAAGAAAGAAGAAAATAACTTACAAAGGAACCTCCATCAGGCTTTCAGTGGATTTCTCAGCAGAAACCCTATGGGCTAGGAGAGAGTGGAATGATATATTCAAAATACTGAAACACAAAAACTATCAGCCAAGAATACTCTATCCAGTGAAATTATCTTTCAGATATGACAGAGAAATAAAAGCTTTCCCAGATAAAAGCTGAGGGAGTCCATCACCACTAGACCTGCCTTACAGGAAATGTTGAAAGGAGCCCTCCAACCTGAAACAAAAGGGCAAAGATTTACAAAGCTTTCAGCAGGGAGGAAAATAGAATTAGAAAATTGCAACTCTATATCAGAACAGGTTAGTAAACAATTAATTATAAAAGATAAAGGGAAAGAAAGTATCAAAAAGAACTATAACAAGGACTGACCCAGTGGTATAGTGGTTAAGTTCACATGCCCAGGGTTTGTGGGTTCAAATCCTCAGCATGGACCTCTGCACTGCTTATCAAGCCATGCTGTGGCGGCATCCCACGTACAAAATAGAGGAAGATTGGCACAGACATTAGCTCAGGGACAATTTCCCTCAAGCAAAAAGAGGAAGATTGGCAACAGATGTTAACTCAGGGCCAATCGTACTCACCAAACACACACACACAGAAAACTATAACCACTTTAATTTGGTCACAAACTCACAACACAAAAAAGAATAATTTGTGACAACAATAACATAGAAGGGGAAGAGGAAAAGGATGTAACCTATATAGGCTAATGGAGATAAGAGGCTGTCAGAAAAAGCACTATCTCATCTATAGGATCTTTTATACAAACCTCATGATAACCACAAAACAAAAAGTCAGAGCAGAGTCACAAATCATAAATAAAGAGAAAACAGAAAAAAAAATCACAGCAAACTACCAAACTGAAATGGCAGACAAACATGGGAAAAAGAAACAATGGAAATACAGAGCATCAAGAAAACAGAAGATAAAATGGCAGCATTAAGCCTTCATATATCAATAATCACTCTAAATGTAATGGATTGAGTTCACCAATCAAAAGACACAGAGTGGCTAGATGGATTAAAAAACAAGACCCAACAATATGCTGCCTCCAGGAAACACATCTCAGCTCTAAAGACAAACACAGATTCAGAATGAAGGGATGGAAGATGATACTATAAGCAAATGACAAGCAAAAGAAAGCAGGTGTAGCTGTACTTATATCAGACAAAACAGACTTCAAGACAAAAAAGATAACCAGAGACAGAGATGGGCATTATATAATGAGAAAAGGGACATTCCACCAAGAAGATATAACACTTATTAATATATATGCACCTAACACAGGAACACCAAAATATATAAAGCAACTACTGACAGACCTAAGAGAGAAATTGACAACAACACAATAATAGTAGGGGACCTCAACACCCCACTTACATCAGTGGATTGATCATCTAGACAGAAATACGACAAGGAAATAGTGGCCTTAAATGAAACACTAGAGCAAATAGACTTAATACATACCTTTAGAACATTCTATCCAAAAACAGCAGAATACACATTCTTCTCAAGAGCACGTGGAATATTCTCAAAGATAGAACATATGTTGGGAAACAAAGCAAGCCTCAATAAATTTAAGAAAATTGAACTCATATCAACTATCTTTTCTGACCACAGTGGTATGAAACTAGAAATCAACTACAAGAAGAAAGCTGGAACGTCACAAATATATGGAGACTAAACAACATGCCACTGAACAACCACTGGATCAAGGAAATAATAGGAGAAATCAGAATATACCTGGAGACATGAAAATGAAAACACGACATACCAAAACTTATGGGATGCAGCAAAAGCAGTATTAAGAGGGAAGTTTATAGCAATACAGGCCTACCTCAACAAAGAAGAAGATCTCAAATAAACAATCTTACACTATACCTAAAATAGAAAAAGAAGAACAAAGAAAGCCCAAGGTCAATGGAAGGAAGGAAATAATAAAAATCAGAGCAGAAATAAATGAAATAGAGGCTAAAAAAACAATAGAAAAGATCAATGAAGCTAAGAGCTGGTTCTTCAAGCAAATAGAAAAACTTGAAAAACTCTTAGCTAGAATCTCTAAGAAAAAAAGAAGACTCAAATAAATAAAATCAAAAATTAAAGAGGAGAAATTGCAATGGACACTAAAGAAATACAAAGGATTGTAAGAGAACACTATGAAAAATTATATCCCAACAAATTATACAACCTACAAGAAATGGATACATTCTTAGAATCATACAATCTCCCAAAACTGAACCAAGAAGAAATAGAGAATCTGAATAGACCAATCATAAGTAAAGAGATTGAAGCAGTAATCAAAAACTTCACAAAAAAACCAAAAAGTCCAGGACCAGATGGCTTCTCTGGTGAATTCTACCAAACATTCAAAGAAGATTTAATACCTATCCTTGTCAAACTCTTCCAAAAAATTGAAGAGGATGGGACACTTCCTAACTCATTTTATGAGGCTAATATTACCCTGATACCAAAACCAGACAAGGGCAACACAAAAAAGGAAAAATTATAGGCCAACATTGCTGATGAACATAGATGCAAAAATCCTCAACAAAATATTAGCAAATTGAATGCAACAACACATTAAAAGGATCATGCACCACAATCAATTGGGATTTATTCCAGGGATGCAGGGATGGTTCAACATCTGCAAATCAATGTGATACACTACATAAACAAAATGAAGGATAAAACTCACACGATCATCTCAATAGATGCAGAGAAAGTATTTGGCAAGATCCAACATCCATTTATGATAAAAACTCTCAATAAAATGGGTATAGAGGGAAAGTACCTCAACATAAGAAAGGCCATATATGACAAACCCACAGCCAACATCATACTCAATGGTGAAAAACTGAAAGCTATTCCTCTGAGAACAGGAAGAAGAAAAGGATGCCCACTGTCACCAAACTCATTCAACACAGCACTGGAAGTTTTAGACAGAGCAATTAGGCAAGAAAAAGAAATAAAAGGGATCCAAATTGGAAAGGAAAAAGTAAAACTCTCGCTATTTGTTGGTGATGTGATTCTATATTTAGAAAACCCTAAAGAATCCACCAAAAAACTATTAGAAATAATTAATGAACACAGTAAAGTTGCAAGGTTCAAAATTAACATACAAAAATCAGTTGCATTTCTATACACTAATAACAAACTAGCAGAAAGAGAAATCAAGAATACAATCCCATTTACAATCACAACAAAAAGAATAAAATACCCAGGAATAAATTTAACCAAGCAAGTGAAAGCCATAAGACAATATTAAAAGAAATTCAAGAAGACATAAAGAAATGGAAAGACATTCCATGCTCATGAACAAATATAGTTAAAATTCCATATTACCTAAAGCAATCTACAGATTCAATGCAATTCAAGTCAGAATCCCAATGATATTCTTCATGGAAATAGAACAAAGAATCCTAAAATTTATGTGGAACAACAAAGACCCTGAATAGCCAAAACAATCCTGAGAAAAAAGAAGAAATTTGGTGGTATCACACTCCCTGACTTCAAAGTATACTACAAAGGTATAGTAATCAAAATAGCACGGTACTGGCAGAAAAACAGACACACAGATCAATGGAACAGAATTGAAAGCTCAGAAATAAACCCACACATCTATGGACTGCTGATTTTTGACAAAGGAGCCAAGAACATACAATGGAGAAAGGAAAGTCTCTTCAACAAATGCTGCTGGGAAAACTCGACAGCCATGTGCAAAAGAATGAAAGTAGATCATTATCTTACACCATACACAAAAATTAACTCCAAATAGATTAAAGACTGGAATATAAGGCTGAAACCATAAAACAGAAGAAAATATAGGCAGTACACTCTTTGACATCGGTCTTAGCAGTATGTTTTGAATACCATGTCTACTCAGGCAAGGGAAACAGAATAGAAAATAAACAAACAGGACTACATCAGACTAAAAAGCTTCTGTACAGCAAAGGAAACCATCAACAAAATGAAAAGACAACCCACCAACTGGGAGAGAATATTTGCAAATCATATAGCCAACAAGGGGTTAATTTCCAAAATATATAAAGAACTCATACAGCTCAATAACAAAAAAACAACGTGATCAAAAAAATTGGCAGAGGATGTGAACAGACATTTTTCCAAAGAAGATATACAGATGGTCAACAGGCATGGAAACGATGTTCATCATCACTAATTATTAGAGAAACGCAAATCAAAACTACAATGAGATACCACCTCACACTCATCACAGTGGCTATAATTAACAAGACAAGAAATAACAAGTGTTGGAGAGGATGTGGACAAAAGAGAACCCCCATACACTGCTGGTGGGAATGCAGACTGGTACAGCCACTATGGAAAACAGTATGGAGACTTCTCAAAAAATAAAAAATAGAAATACCCTATGATTCAGCTATCCCACTACTGGGTATTTATCTAAAGAGCATGAAATCAATAATTCAAAAATATGTATGCATTCACGGCCAGCCCCAGGCCTAGTGGTTAAGTTTGCTGTGCTCCACTTCAGTGGCCCAGGTTCAGTTCCTGGGCATGGAATTATGCCACCTGTCTGTTAGTGGCCATGCTGCTGTCATGGTAGCTCACATAGAAAAGAAGAGGATGATTTGCAACAGATGTTAGTTCAGGGCCAATCTTCCCTAGTAAAAAAAAAAAAATATATATATATATATATGCATTCCTGTGTTCATTGCAGCATTATTCACAATAGCCAAGATGTGGAAGCAGCTCAAGTGCCCAAGAGCAGATGAATGGATAAAGAGGATGTCGTATATATATATATAAAGGAATACTACTCAGCCATAAAAAAAGACAAAATTGTGTCATTTGCAACAACATGGATGGACCTTGAGAATATTATGCTATGCAAAATAAGTCAGAGAAAGACAAATACTGTATGATTTCACTCATATGAGGAGTATAAACAAACACATAGATAAGGAGAACAGACTGGTGGTTACCAGAGGGGAAGGGGGTGGTGGGAGGGCAGAAAGGGTAAAGGGGCACATGTGTATGGTGATGAATGAAAACTAGATTTGGTGGTGAGCATGATGCAGTCTGTACAGAAACAGTATATAATAATATACACCTTAAATTTACACAATGTTATAAGCCAATATGACCTCAATAAAATAATTTTTTTAAAGTAAAGCTACAGTATGAGGCTGGTGAGGATAGGCATTAAGTCAATGGAACATTACAAAGCCCAGAAATAAACTCTTGCATTTAGGGTCAATTGATTCTTGACAAAAGTGCCAAGGCAATTCAATGGGGGAATAGCTAGGGTTTTTGAGAAATAGTGCTAAAACAATTAGATAGCCATATGCAAAAAGATGAATTTAGATTCCTCCCTTACATCCTACACCAAAAAATTGGTCAAAATGGTTCATAGACCTTCTAGAAATCTCCTAGAAGAAGGCATAGGAGAAAATGTTTGTGACTTTGAGTTAGGTCTAGTTCTTAGCTATGACACCAAAAGCATGATCATAAACTAAAATTCATCAAAATTGAAAACTTCTACACTTTAAGAGTTTTTCCTTACACCGTTAAGAAAATTAAAAAGCAAGCAACAGATATGGAGAAAATATTTGCAAATCATACAGGCATACCTCAGAGATAATAGCGGGCTTGGTTCCAAGCCACGGCACTAAAGCGATTATCACAATAAAGCAAGTCACACAAATTTCTTGGTTTCCCAGAGAATATAAAAGTTATGTTTACACTATACTGCAGTCTGTGATAGCATTATGTCTAAAATAACAATATATATACCTTAATTAAAAAATGCTTTATTGCTGAAAAATGCTAACTATCACAGCCTTCAGCAAGTTGTAATCTTTCTCCTTGTCTCGATGTTGATGGCTGCTGACTGATCAGGGTGGTAGTCGCTGAAGGCTGGGGTGGCTGTGGCAATTTCTTAAAATAGAACAACAATGAAGTTTGGCGTTGACAGACTTGCTTGACCCAAAGTTATCACAAATCTTCAATCTGTGAATAATGCAGTATCTACTAAGTGCAATAAAATAAGGTATGCTTATATTTCTGATTAAGCAATTGTATCCAGAATGTATAAAGAACACTTACAACTCAATAGTTAGAAGACAAACAACCTGATTTTAAAGTAGGTAAAAGATATTCCACCAAAGAAGATATACAAATTGCTAATAAGTACATTAAAAGACATCTAGCATCACTAGTGATTATAAAATGCAACTTAAAACCACAGTGAGGCACCAATACACACATACTAGAATGGTTATAATCAAAAAGACTGACGATAATGAGTGTTTGTGAGGATACGGAGAAATGCAACCCTTGTGCATTGCTGGTGGTGGAGTAAAATGGTGCAACTGCATTGTAAAACTGTGTTAAACATAAACTTACCATATGAGCCAGCAATTCTATTTCTGGGTTTCTACCCAAGAGAAATAAGAACATATTTTCATTTGTATGCACATATTCATAGCAGCAATATTCATAATAGCCCCAAACCAGAAACAATACAAATTCCACCAAGTGATGAATGGATAAATAAAATGTGGTATATTCAATGGATGGAATACTATCCAGCAATTTTTTTTACAAAAGAAAGAAACTACTGATACATTCTGCAACATGGTTGAACCTCAGAAACATTATGCTCAGTGAAAGAAGCCAGACACAAAAGGTCACATAGGGTATGATTCCATTTATATGAAATGTCCAGAAAAGGCAAATCTGTAGAGAAAGAATGCAGATCGGTGGTTACCAGGGGCGGGAGTGGGAGCAGAGATTGAAAATGAGCATAAGGAAGCTTTTCGTGGGGATTGAAATGTTCCAGAACTGGATTGTGATGGTTGTACAACTCCACAAATTTACTACAAAGTGATTGATTTATACATACATACAATGGGTAAATTTTATGGTATATAAATTATATCTCAACAGTGTAAAAATAGAAAGTTAAATTATGGTTGGGTTTTAATTATTGATTATAGTATGGATAAGATATTTAAAGCAATTTTAAAGTAGCAATTCCTAAGACAATAGGAGCAGAATTTTTTAAAACTCTGGAACAATATTTACAAGTGATTTTAACAAAATATAGGAGATAAGGGGATATTAAATTGTACTAATATATAAAATTCTGTACAGCCATATTATTGTAAAAGGTTCAAGACCCCTTGTTAAATGGCATTAACAAAATGGTATCAATCCATAAAAGAATATGATGTTATTCATGTACTTATGTATGTACATGTGTGAACATATGTAAGTGCATTAAGAAGGTGGGAAAGAGAAGACTGCTAATACTCTCAACGTTGTTTGACTTTTTTATAGGCATATACTTAGGTCTTGTTTTGTAATTTATAAGAAAGTTAAGGCAAATGACCATAACAAACAGTACATACAACACTATACAGAATCTAGCCAAGGATGTATACAGAGGAAAATTCATACCCTTAAATACATGTATTACTAAACAAGAAAGAATAGAGAGGATGTCACTAAGATTGTGATATGGTCATTCCTGACTTTGCTTCCCCTTACAAGAAGAACAGCAACTATTCATGCACAAGACGCCACTGAGAGAAGCCTAGAACCCAGTGGTGAAGCTGAATCGCAGAGACCCTGAATTGCAGAGACCAGGACAGATTGCATTAGAAAGGTAAGAGGAGGGGCCGGCCCAGGCCGAGTGGGTAAGTTCACTCACTCCACTTTGGCAGCCCAGGGTTTCACCGGTTCAGATCCTGAATGTGGACCTGGCACCGCTCATCAGGCCATGCTGAGGCGGCGTCCCTCAGAGCAGAGCCACAAGGATCTGCAACTGGAATATACAACTATGTACTGGGGCGCTTTGAGGAGGAGGAGAAGAAGAAGGAGAAGAAGAAAAAGAAAAAGAAAGAAGAAGAAGAGAAGATTGGCAACGGATGTAAGCTCAGGTGCCAATCTTTAGGGAAAAAAAAAAAAGAAAGGTAAGAGGAATGGCTGCATGCTCACTGCACTGCCCCTCCCCCAGGCTGGTGCAGCACACAGCTGAGGGATCGCCCCTGAATCTATGGATCCTCCAGTGGGAAAAGAAAGCCCAGGGGTGACATCTAGCATTGTGGGTCACTTTGTGTGAGCCCCTACTCTGGTCTCACCGCACAGGGATCACAGGGGAATCTGAAGGGCTCAACCACTGGGAATCTGACTGTGATGGAGAAGGGGGAGGGGCTTCCAACAGCCAGTGCTCAGGTCTTGGCAGACGGAGCTCCTGCCCCCAGAGCCCAAGTAGTAATCCCAGACATCGCCTGTGCTCATCTGTGGAACCAAGTCAGTGGCACAGTCTGACTGGGGAACTTAGCAGGGTATAGGTCTGCCTGATTCAGGACCTCGAACTAGAAGTTCTGCCAGCTCTGGAGCCTGGTCTGCCCATGCCCAGGCAAAGGCGCTAAGTCATAGCCCTACCACCTGCAGAGCACAGCCCCCAGCCTCATCTGACAGGAAGGGCTGGCAAGAACACCCGGAAGCTGCATAACCCAGCAGTGCTCAAGGTGAGAGGCAGGTGGGCAGGCAGAGCTTAGCGCCCTCAGGGAAAAGCTAGTACAGGGGGTGGAGGGTTCTCCTGCTATGCCCAGGCAGGGGAGTTAATTCATAGCCTTACCCAATGCTTAGTGTAGCTCCTGGCGCCTCCTCACCAGAAAGCCTGTTAGGGAAAATTTGGGAGTTGTCTGAAGTAGGCCCTGCCAGTCCCACTCAGGCAGGAGAGCTGAGCCTGCAAAGCAACCTACGGCAAAGCAAAGCTCCTGGACCCATCTGACAGAAGGGCTGGCAAGAACACCTGGAAGCTGCTGCATAACCCAGCAACACTTGAGCTGAGAGGTGGGTGGGCAGAGCTGATCACCCCTGAGCAACACCAGTGGCCCTGCTTGACCGGGCACCTTGGGCATGGGTTGGCTTGAGTCAAGACCACAACGAACCTTACTGGACTTAGAGCTGCTTCTCCTACTGCACATGGGAAGGGAAACTAACTCACAGACCCACTCATTTCTGAATACAGCCTTCAGCCCATTCAACCAGGGAACATTACCAGAGCACACGGGAAGCTGTCTAGCCCATCCAACAGCCCTGTTTACAGTAGTACTTGAACAGAAAGCACAGCCCATGGCTTCCCTGTCTGCAGAGCAAAACTGATGGCCTCACCTGACCAAGATATTCACTACACACTCTTGCCTGATTCAGGTCCCCAAACAAAGAGCCATGGGTCCCGTCCTGCTGCCCCACCAGGCCAGGGAAGCTAATTCGTAGCTCCACCTACTGCTGAGTATAGTGCCCAGTCCTGACCATCTAGTAAGCCTGACCAGAGCCTGATCCAGGTAACTGCAGAGCCCACCCCGTAGCCTCACTTGGGCAGCAAACCAAGCCAGCAGCCCTATCCAGCTGTTCTTGGCCAGTGGCAAACCCCCTACCCTGACCTCAGAACTGAAAAATTGCCTTGCCCCAAAGTAGACCATAATAGCAGGCCCCGCCTGCCCAAGTACATTGCCAGCAGACACATCCAGAAACCCAAACTGACTAGCGAAGAACTGTCTATACCAAAGTGAACCTGTAAAGTCTGGAAGAGGAGACCACTTACTCAAACGCACAGAAACCAATGTAAGGAATCAAGGACCATGAAAAACTGGTAAATACGACACCACCAAAGAAACTAATGAAGCTCCAATAACGGACCCTAAAGAAATGGAGATCTATGAACTGTCAGATAAAGAATTCGGAATAATCCTATTAAAGAAGTTTAGTGAATTACAAAAACATAATGACAACTAAATTAGGAAAATAATGCTTGAACAAAATGAGAAGTTCAAAAAACACATAGAAACTATCAGAAAATCCAAACAAATAGAATAACTGAACTGAATAATTCAATAAAGAGCTTCAAAAACATATTCAACCATGTAGCAGAAAGAATCAGCAACCTGGAAGACAAGACGTTTGAAATTATGCAGCCAGAGGAGCAAAAAGAAAAAAGAATAAAAAAGACTGAAGAAAGCCTATGGGACTTATGGACACAATGAAAAGAAATATTATTTGCAATATGGGAATTCCAGAAGGAAAAGAGAAAGACAAAGGAACAGAAAGTATTCTTAAAGCAATAATGGCTGAAAACTTCCCAAACCTGAGGAGAAAAATAGACATCCAGATTCAAGAGGCTCAAAGGCACCCAAATAGGGCTGCACCAAGACATATTATACTTAAATTGTCAAATGTCAAAGGCAAAAAAAGAATTTTGAAAGCAGAGAAGAGAGGGAAGTTAAATACAAGGGAACCGCCATAAGACTGTAGGCAAATTTATCAACAGAAACTTTTCAAGCCAGGAGAGAATGGGATGACATATTCAAAATATTGAAAGAAAAAGACTGTAAACCAGGAATACGATTCTCAGCAAAGCTGTCCTTCAGAAGTGAAGGAGGGATGAAGACTTTCCTGAACAAACAAAAGCTGGGGAATTTATCACTACTAGACCTGCCTTACAAGAAATACTAAATGGAGTTCTTTGAGTGGAAATAAAAGGATGATAATTAACATCATAAAAACGTAAGAATGTAGCATAAAACTGGTAATGAGAAATATATAGTCAAAGTTAGATTCTGCAATATGGTAATGGTGGTGTGTAATTCACTTAAAATTCCACTTTAAAAGTTAAAAGCAAACATAATAAAAATAACCCTAGCTACAATAATCTGTTATTAGTTACACAATATGAAAAGTATGTAAATTGTAACTTCAAAAACCTGAAATGTGAGGAAGAGGAGAAGTAAAAGTGTAAAGCTTAGGAATTCCACTGAAGTTAAGTTGTTATTAGTTTAAAATATGCTGTTACAATTTTAAGATATTTTCTATAAGCCTCGTAGTAACTACAAGGGGGAAACCTGTAGTAATTACACAAAATAAAATGATAAAGAAGTAAAAGCTACTGATGGCAAAAGATATCAAAACACAAAAAAAGACAGCAGGATAAGAAACAAGGAACAATGGATCTGTGACAAAATCAGAAGACAGTTAACAAAATGGCAACAGTAAGTCCTTACTTACCAATAATTACTTTAAAGGTAGATAGATTGAATTTTCCAATCCAAAGACAGACAATGGCTGAATGGATTAAAAACAAGATCCAACTGTATGCTGCTGACAAGAGACTCACTTTAGCCTAAAAGACACACATAGACTGAGAGTGAAGGGAGGGAAAAAGGTATTTCAAGGGGGCTGGCCCTGTGGCCTAGTGGTTAAGTTCAGCACGCTTCACTTCAGCGGCCTGGGTTCAGTTCCTGGGTGTGGACCTACACCACCCATTGGTGGCCATGCTGTGGCAGCAACCCACGTACAAAATAGAGCAAGATTGGTACAGATGTTAGCTCAGGGCAAATCTTCCTCAGGAAAAAAAAAGAGGAAGATTGGCAACAGATTTTAGCCTAGGGTGAATCTTCCTCAGCAAAAAAAAAAGGGGGGGGGGATATTTCAAGCAAATGGTAACCAAAAAAAAGCAGGAGGAGCTATGCTTATATCAGACAAAATAGACTTTAAACTAGAAATAGAAATAAGAAGGGTATTACATATTGATAAGGGGACAAATCCAGCAAGAGGATATGACATTTGTAAATATTTATGTACCCAACATAAGAGCAGCTAAATACATAAAGCAAATATTAACAGACCTAAAGGAAGAAATAGACAGAAATACAATAATAGTAGGGGACTTTTATACCCCATTTACATCAATCATCCAGACAGAAAATCAAGAAGGAAACATCAGCCTGAAATGACACATTAGAGCAGATGGACTGAACAGATGTATACACAACATCCCATCCAAATATACCGGAATACACATTCTTCTGAAGTGCACATGGAACATTCTCCAGGATGGATCCTGTTAGGCCACAGAAAAGTCTTAATAAATTTAAGAAGATTGAAATCATATCAAGCAACTTTCCTGACCACAATGGTATGAAACTAGAAATCAATTACAGAAAAAAACTGAAAAATTCACAAATATGTGGAAATTAAACAACATGCTACTGAAGAACCAAAGGGTCAATAAAGATATCAAAAGAGAAATCAAAAATACCTTGAGGCATATGAAAATTGAAATACAATATACCAAAACTTATGGGATTCAGGAGAAGCAGTTCTAAGAGGAAAGTTTGTAGTCATAAATGCCTACCCTCAAGAAAAAACAAAAATCTCATATACGCAACCAAATGTACACCTCAAGGAACTTGAATAAGAAGAATAAATGAAGCCCAAAGTTAGCAGAAGAAAGGAAATAAAGAGCAGAGTGGAAATAAATAAAATAGAGACTAAAAAGATAATAGAAAAGATCAATAAAACTAACAGCTGGTTCTTTGAAAAGATAAACAAAATTGACAAACCTTTAGCTAGACTAACCAAGAAAAAAAGAGAGCTTGAATAAATAAAATCAGAATGAAACAGGAGACCTTACAAGTGAAACCACAGAAATACAAAGGATCATAAGAGAATACTATGAACAATTATACCCCAACAAATTGGACAGCCTAGAAGAAATGAATAAATTCCTAGAAACAAACCACCTGCCAAGACCGAATCACGAAAAAATTAAAAATCTGAATAGACTGACTACTAGTAAGGAGATTGGATCAGTAATCAAAAATTTCTGAACAAACAAAGCCAGGACAAGATGGCTTCACTCTTGAATTCTACCAAACATTTGAAAAAGGACTAATACCAATCCTTTTCAAACTCTTCCAAAAAATAGAAGAGGAGGAAATGCTGCCTAACTCATGTTATGAGACCAGCAGTACCCTGATACGAAAACCAGACAAGAACACTACAAGAAAAGTTACCAGCCAATATCCCTGATGAACATAGATGCAAAAATCGTCAACAAAATATTAGCAAACCGAATTCAACAATACATTAAAAGGATCATACACCATGATCCAGTGGGATTTATTCCAGGGATGCAGGGATGGTTCAACATCCGCAAATCAATCAGTGTGATACACTACATTAACAAAATGAAGTATGAAAATCATATGATCATCTCAATAGATGCAGAAAAGCATTTGACAAAATTCAACATCCATTTATGATAAAAACTCTCAACAAAATGTGTATAGAGGAAACGTACCTCAACATAATAAAGGCCATACATAAGAAGCCCACAACTAACATACTCAAGAAAAGATGAAAGCTTTTCCTCTAAGATCAGGAACAAGACAAAGATATCCACTCTCACCACTTTTATTCAACTATTGAAAGTACTAGCCAGAGCAATCAGGCAAGAAAAAGATATAAAGGCATACAAATTGGAAAGGAAGAAGTAAAACTGTCACCATTTGCAGATGACATGATGTTGTATATAGAAAACCCTCCCTAAAGACTCCACCAAAAAACTTTCAGAACTAATAAATGAATTCAGTAAAGCTGTTTTGCAAACAAAATCAATATACAGAAATCTGTTGTGTTTCTATACATTAATAATGAGCAATCAGAAAGAGAAATTAAGCAAACAATCCCATTTACAATTACATCAAAAACAATAAAATACCTAGGAGTAAATTTAACCAAGGAGTTGAAAGACCTGTATGCTGAAACTACGACATTGATAAAAGAAATTGAAGAAGATACAAATAAATGAAGAGACATTCTGTGCTCCTGGATTGGAAAAATTAAATATTGTTAAAATGTCTATAGTACCCAAAGCAATCTACTGATTCAATACAATTGCTATCAAAATTCCAATGGCATTTTTCACAAAAATAGAACAAGCAATCATAAAATTTGTATGAAATCACAAAAGACCCCGAATAGCCAAAGCAATCTTGAGAAAGAAGAACAAAGCTGGAGGCATTGTGCTCTCTGATTTCAAACTATATTACAAAGCTATTGTAATCAAAACAGTATGGTATTGGCATAAAAACAGACACATAGAACAATGGAACAGAATAGAGAGCTCAGAAATAAATTCATGCATATTTGGTCAATTAGTTTATGACAAAGGAACCAAGAATATACAGTGGGGAAAGGGCAGTCTCTTCAATAAATGGTGCTGGGTAAACGGGACAGGCACGCACAGAAGTATGAAACTGGACCACTATCTTATGACTGTAAATAAAAGCTAACTCAAAATGGATTAAGGACTTGAATTTAAGACCTGAAACCATAAAACTCTTAGAAGAAAACATAGGTGGTAGCCTCTTTGACCATCGATCTTGGCAATGATTTTTTTGGATCTGACACCAAAAGCAAAGGTAGCAAAAGCAAAAATAAATAAGTGGGACTACATTAAACTAAAAAGCTTCTGCACAGCAAAGGAAATCATCAACATAATGAAAAGGCAACCTACTGAGTGGGAGAAAATATTTGCAAATCATTTATCTGATAAGGGGTTAATATAAAAAATATATAAAGAACTCATATAACTCAATGGCAAAAATACAAACAATCCAATTAAAATATGGGCAAAGGATATGAGTAGACATTATTCCAAAGAAGACATACAGTGGCCAACAGGTACATGAAAATATGCTCACCATCACTAGTCATTAGGGAAATGCAAATCAAAACCACAATGAGATATCCCCTCACACCTGGTAGAATGGCTATTATCAAAAAGACAAGAAATAACAAGTGGTGGCAAATGTGAAGAAAAGGGAACATTTGTGTGCTGTTAGTGGGAATGTAAATCAGCACATCCACTACGGAAAACAGTAAGGAAGATTTGAAAAAAATTAAAAATAGAACTACCATATGATCCAGCAATTCCACTTCTGGGTATTTACCCAAAGAAAATGAAAACACTAATTCAAAAAGATATATGCATTCATGTGTTCATTGCAACATATTTACAATAGCTAAGTTATGGAAATAACCTACATGTCCATCAATGGATGAATGGATAAAGAAAAAATGGTTCATATATATACAATGGAATACTATTCAGCCATAAAAAAGAATGAAATCTTGCCGTTTGCAACAAGATGGATGGACCTTGAGGGCATTATGCTAAGTGAAATCAGTCAGACAGAGAAAGATAAATAGTGTATGATCTCACTTATATGTGGAATGTAAAAAACAAACACACAAACAAAAAAACCAAGTTCATTGGTGGTTTCCAGAGGTGGAGGATAGGGGGTAGGGGAACTGTGTAAGGGAGGAAAAAATAATAAATAAAAAGAAAAATGGTAAAAGGAGACAAAGAGGGTCATTGTATAACGATAAAGGGTCAAGACATCAAGAAGATAGAATAAGGGCCAGCCTGGTGGCCTAGTGGTTAAGTTTGGCATGTTCCACTTTGGAGGCCTGGGTTTGATTCCCAGGTGCAGACCTGTACCACTTGTCTGTTAGTGGCCACACTGTAGCAGTGGCTCACATAAAAAAGGAAAAAAAGAGGAATATTGGCAACAGACGTTTGCTCAGGGTGAATCTTCCTCAGCCAAAAAAAAGAAAAATCACAATTATAAATATTTATGCACCTGACATCAGAGCACCTAAATACATAAAGCAAAAACAGAGCTAAAAGGAGAAATAAACAGCAATACGATAATAGTTAGAGACATTAATACCCACTCTCAACAATGGATAAATCATCCAGACAGAAAATCAATAAAGAATGAGTAAATTTGAACAACGTTATAAACCAAATGGACCTAATAGACACATACAGAACATTCTGTCTGACAACAGCAGAATGCATATTCTTCAAGTGCACACGGAACATTTTCTAGGATAGACCATATGTTAGGCCACAGAACAAGTCTTAGCAAATTCAAAAAGACTGAAATCATAACAAGTACCTTTTCTGGCCACAATGCTATAAAACTACAAATCAATAACAGGAGGAAAACTGGAAAACTCATAAACATATGGAAATTAACACCCTCCTGAACAACCAATGGATCAAAGAAGAAATTAAAAGGGAAATTAAAAAGAATCTCTTGAGACAAATGAAAATGGAAACACAAGACACCAAAACTTATGGGACACAGCAAAAGCAGCTCTAAGAGGGACGTTCATAGCAATAAACACCTATATTAAGAAGTAAGAAAGATCCCAAATAAATAATTATGCCTAACTCTATGCCTTAAGGAACTAGAAAAAGAACAAACTGAGCCCAAAGTTAGTCAAGGAAGGAAAGAATAAAGATTAGAGCAGAAATAAATGAAATATAGAGAATAGGAAAACAATAGAAAAGATTAACCAAAGTAAGAGCTGGTTCTTTGAAAAGATATACAAAATTGACAAACTTTTAGCTAGACTAACCAAGGGAAAAAAAAGAGGACCCAAATCAAAAGATGTATAAATGAAAAGGAGACATTACAACTCATGTCGCAGAAATACAAAGGCTCATAAGAGGGTTTTATGAACAAAACTATAGACCAACAAACTGGACAACCTAGAAGAAATGGAAAATTCTTAGAAACATCAACAAAGTGAAAAGATAGCCTACAGAATGGGAAAAAAAATTGCAAACTGTTTATCTAACAAGGGGTTAATATCCAAAATATATAAAGAACTCACACAATTCAGTAGCAAAAAATCCCAAATGATCCAATTTTAAAATGGGCAGAAACCTGAATAGATATTTTTCCAAAGAAGATATATGAATGGCCAAGAGGTACACGTAAAGATGCTCAACATCACTAGTCATTAGGGAAATACAAATCAAACCCACAATGAGACATCACCTCATTCCTTTTAGAATGGCCATCATCAAAAAGATAAGAGTTAAATGCTGGCAAGGATGTGGAGAAAAGGAACCCCTTGTGCACCGTTGGTGAGAATGTAAATTGGTATAGCCACTATGGAAAACAGTACAGAGGATTCTTAAAAAATTAAAAATAGACATACCATATGATCCAGCAACTCCACTTCTGGGAATATATCCAAAAGAAACAAAACTACTAACTCAAAAAGATGTCTGTACCCCCAGGTTCACGGCAGCGTTATTCACAATAGCCAGGACATGGGAACAACCTACGTGTCCATCAATCAATGAGTGGATAAAGAAATGTGGTGTGTGCACATATATAACATGAACATGCACAATGGAACACAGGCTTACCTCATTTTATCGCACTTCTCTTTACTGTGCTTCACAGATACTGTGTTTTCTACAAGACTCTCCACCAGCAAAAAGATTATGACTCATTGAAGGCTCAGATGATGGTTAGCATTTTTTAGCAATAAAGCATTTTTTAATTAGGGTGTGTACGTTGTTATTTTAGACACAATGCTATTACACACTCAATAGACTACTATATAGTGTAAACATAACTTTTATATGCACTGGGAAACAAAAAAATCCATGCACCCACTGTATTGGGATATTTGCTTTATTGTGGGGACCTGGGACTGAACCCACAATATCTCCGAGGTATGCGTGTATGACTCAGCCATAAAAAAAGGGGGAAATTCTGCCATTTGTGACATCATGGATCAACCTTGAGGGCATTACGCTGAGTGAGACAAGTCAGACAGAGAAAGACAAATACTGTGTATATGTGGAATCTGAAAACAAACAAACAAACCCTAATCTCAGAAAAAGAGATCAGATTTATGGTTACCAGAGGCCAGGGGTGGAGGAATGGAGACTGGAGGAAGGTAGTCAAAAGGCACAAACTTCCAGTTATAAGATCAATAAGTCCTGGGGATGTGATGTATGAGGACCATAGTTAACACTGCTGTGTGATGTATAGAAAAGTTAAGAGAGTAAACCCTAAGAGTTTTTATAAGGAAAGTATTTTTTCCTTTTTCTTTTTCTTGTATCTATATGAGATGACGGATGCTAACTAAACTAATTGTGGTAATCGTTTCACAACATATGTAAGTCAAACCATTATGCTGTACACGTTAAACTTGTACAGTGATACATGCCAATTATATCTCAATAAAACTGGGAAAAAAATTTAAAGAATAAAAATAAATGAAATCACCAACTCAACAAGCTAGAAAGGAGAGAAATATGTTTTCAAATATCATAAAACATAAAAGCTGAAGTTAATGCATTAGAAAAACAGAAAAAGCAGATTTATAAATAAATCCAAGAACCTGTTCTTTTGAAAAAACTAAAAACTTGAATACTAATGGCAGCCTCCTCACTGGTTTTCATACAGTGTGTACACATAGAAAGCTTACAAACTTGTGAGACACTTTCTACTAGAGATTAGGGTTGAGGGAGGGGCTTCACCCAGACGGACCACGGGTGAACGACTGCCAGTCATGCCGTGGATGTCAGTGTTTTTAAGTCTTTTTGGGTGGTATGGGCTGAGGGGCTCCTTGGCCCAGGGCACATAGCACCCAGCCCTCTGTCACCTCACCAGCTCCGCAATCTCCTCTTCCCTTCCTTTCTACTCCCATTTTCTCATGCAGATTAGTTCATCGCCAGTGTTGCTTGGGCATCTCAATATCCATGCCCTTAGCAGCTTAAGCAAGATGTTACATATACACACACACACACGCAACAGTTCTTTCTCTAAGATGAACTCTGTGGCCAAGGTAAAGGTGATAAACCTAAGAGCGGTCTTTTTCACCTTTCAGGAAGGACGAGGTACACTGGGGCTGGGAGTGAGAGCAGATAATGGCCAGAGGCAGATTCCCGGCTCAGGAATTGGCCATCTGCCCTGTATCTCCTGGCAGGTGACTGGACAGCCCAGGTGGGGTGAAGGCCTGGGACCCCCGACCCCGGGAGAGAGATTGCCCACCTGGATCAGGCTGTGCTTCTGGCTTTTCTTCAGCATCATGGCATTCCGCCACTGCAGGTACTTCTCCTGGTGGGCATGGATCTCATCAGTGAAGGTGGAATTCCGACTTCGTAAGTCCTCGAGATTGGGGGCAGGATGAGGTGGCACAGCGAACAGTTTCCCATCTCTGAGATCTTCTTGTGAAAGGGGCAACCCAAACTCTTGGCTCAAGTCTTTGATCATGGCGGAGGAGGGCAGCAGGTCTCTTGTGATCACCTCCCTGAGCCTGGTGCTGTAAAAGCAGATCCAGTGGATCCTGGAACACAGAATGGCCGGCTGCTCAGCCCCACCTGCCTTGCAAGGTAGGTCAAACCACCCCCATTTTACAAGAGGAAATGGAAACCCCGAGAGGTTGATTAGCTGGTCCCAGGTCCTACATGAGGAGCTCTGATTCCAGTCCAATGAGCCTACAAAGGAGAATGCCTCCTTCCCTCTCTCCACCCAGCCCCTAGAATTAAAAGCTTCCCACTTTCTGCTCTGATCATTTCCCTGTAACTGTGGCCTTATTCCATGCCTCTCACCTACCCATGCCCCACCAAGGAGCAGCCCCAACAAGCTGGCTGTCAGCGGTGTTAATCTCAGAGCCTCCTGCCCCAGGAGGTGGGCACTAACACATAGCCTCTTATCTTAGCAAAGCTCAAGGGCCCCAGGACTCCTTCTCATTGCCGTCTCCTAAGGCCCAGCCAGCCGCGGGCACTTGAGTCACTCTGACGCTCTCGACAATACTATGGGAACCATTGTTTGCAGCTTGCTGTCTCAGCTGTTTCCAAGGTCCCGGTGAGGTGATGCCTGAGGTTGGTGCGCTCCGCCTCTCCCTAGCTGAGCTCCCTGCCCCACCACTTGGCCTTTGTGAGCTTCTGTTTCCTGACCTTCCAGAAAGGAATAAAGCCATGATGGATGTAGCTACCTAGGATGCAGTGAGCACTTCATAAATAGCAGTTTTCTTCCCTTTCCCTAAGAGAGGTCCCCAGCTACTTCCTGTCACTCACCAGGCAGGACAGGGTCCAGCCTCCTCGACTGACCACTGAGGATCTGGACACCCAAATGCTCCAGCGCCTCCCCAGCACGAGCCTCCTGCTGTGCCCTGTCCTGACCTGCAGCTTTGGGCACTGTTTGGGGGTTGCCCAATCTACACCTGCCCGGTTCTTTGGGCACAGCTGCCGCCGGAGGGTGGGACTAAAAGGAGAGGCTCTCAGCCCTGAGTTCTCCTTCCCGTGTCCCCAGCCTGCTCCCTCCCTCTCCTGCCTCCCCCTCTCCTCTACTAGTACATTCAACAAGGATGTGCTGGTGTGTGTGTGGGGGGGGGGGGGGGGGGACGCGGGGAGCAGCTCTTGGCCGCACCTGTTGCTGGCTCTACAAGTGTAGAGGTGGTCTGCACCTCCTGCCCCAGACCGGCAGTGAGTGAACTGTCCACCTGATGAATGTCTGCTCCTTCCTTCTCCAGGTCAGCCTTTCCTCACCTCCTCAAAGTACCAGTCACTGTCCTTCACTGCTGCACTGAGCGCGGCACCGACTGCCCACGGTCCCGGGGCACCCCACTGCGCTATTCTTTGTCAGCCTCCGCTTCTAAACTGGGTCTGCCTCTCTCGGCCCTCCTCCCAGAGCAGGCACAGGGCAGTGGCTGTTCCATACACACTGGAGGAGACCCTCGGGCAAGCATGAGCAGCGCTCCACCCAGCTTCCCAGGGTGGGTGACCAGCCTGGCAGGTCACCAGCGTTGGAGCAGAAGGAACAGCACAGGTGAAGGTGTGTAGGAAGAGAAAGATCCAGATCTTTGGAGAATGGCTTTCTGAGGAAGAGGGAGGGAGGGTGGAATAGGGGACTAGGTGGGAGGCACACAGAAAAGTAACATTTGGTTGGGAGAGAAAGCTGTTGTTGGCCTGGTGGATCTGGTGGTCCCAGTCCTCATTGTGTCCCCATGGCTCACTGGGAAAATGGGTTCTAACTGGTGCCTCACTCCTCAGCCTGTTCTGGGACATTCCCAAGAGGAGCAGACAGATTCATGTGACATGTGCTTGAGTAAAACTGTCCTTTCACCGGTATGTTTCTGCAACTGTCGTGGGAGAGCATGTGGAACAGTGGGAATGACACGGACTCGGGGCCCCTCGGCACCGGCCTTCACTCCTGACCCGGGCTCTTCGGGCATAAGGAATAATAAAAAGCGCACCTCAAAGGGCCACTGTGCCACCCCCCATGGCCGCCACGAGGGCAGGCAGCCCACTCCCCTCCCCGCAGCAGGCCCAGGGCCCACACCTGGTCAGGGCCTGGACGGCCGTCTGCGGCACGGTGTTGCGGATGTAGAGTGACGCCTGCTTCATGAGCAGCGACAGCGGCTTGAAGAGGTGCACGTGGTACAGGACGGTCTCCAGGTCTGCGTAGAGGCGGCGTCGGAACAGCAGCTGGGAGCTGTAGAGCACCTTGTACCTCCCATGCTCTGACTCGGTGATTCTGCAAGAGGAGGCCACAGGGCAGGGCCTTACCACTGCTCTGCCGGCTCGGGGACACTGTGTGGCTTTGCTCTGTCTGGCAGAGCATTTTGTTTTTTGCTTGTTTAAAAACACACAAACAAAAGGAATGTATTACTAATAAATGCCAAATGGTAGATAAACCTTTCAAAACAAGGGCCCTTGGAAGGAAGGTTGGCAGTGAAAACACTGCAACCAGCCTCGTCCTGCTTGTGTCCCGCTGCCCCCTCCCCAGCCCCTGCCCTGCACTCACACTTCACATGCTGGCAGCACCAGCCAGGCGGAGTCTCTAAACACAGCCTGCTGTGTGCCCCCACCCCCAGACATGTGTGGCTCACACTGTTCCCACACCTCATTGAACCGGGTGACGTCTACACATAGCCCACACATCCTGCTGGCGGGTCTGCGTGTTTGGTCACAGGCTCTCCTCTTTTGTGAAGTACCTGTTCAATTCTTTTGCCCATCCTTCCACTGGGATGTTTTTATTGTTTTCTTATTGATTCACAGGCATTTTTATATATTCAGGATACTAGCGCCACATGTTGCAAATAATTTTTTCTCAGTTTGTGGCTTGTCTTTCACAATTTTTATGGTGTCTTTGGATGAACAGAAGTTAATAATTTTAAGGTAGCCAAATCTATCATCCTTCTCCTTTATTCTTTGTCCTTCCATCTTGTTCAAGAAATCTTTCTTTATTCTGAAGTCATGACTATGTTCTCCTGTATTATCATCTATAACCTTTATAATTTTGCTTTTCAAAAATAGATTTTTCTGGTGAAGTCTGAGTAAAACCAGATAATTGTGGTCTAGTTAATTGTACCATCAACAATTCACTTTAGTTATCTCAGATGTCACCATTGGGGGAAACTGGGTATTGGGTACATAGAAACCTCTCTATATTATTTTTGCAATTTATCGTGAGTCTGTAATTATTTCAAATAGGTTTTTAATCTACCTGGAATTGATTTCTGTGAATTATGTGAGCCAGGAAATTAGGAAACTCTCAGCAAATTAGAAATAGAGTGGAACTTCCTCAAATTGATACTGGACATCTACAGAAATACCTACATTTAACATCATATGTAATGGGGAAAGACTAAGAATGTCTTCCACCAAAGATCAGAAACAAGGCAAGGATGTCACTACTCATATACAAAATAGTTCTACAAGTCCTAGCCAGCACATTAAGAAAATAAAGACATACAGATTGGAAAGGAAGAAATTAAACTCTATTTGCAGATGACATGATGGTCTATGTAGAAAATCCCAAGGAATTTACCAAAAACAAATGAACAAACCAAAAAACCTCCTAAAACCTATAAGTGATCTTAGCAAGGCTGCAGGACCAACATAGAAAAATCAATTGTATTTCTATATACAAGCAATGAACACTTGGAAACTGAAATTAAAAATACAGTACCATTTAAAATCACTCAAAAAATAAAATACTTTGATATAAATCTACCAAAACATGTGCAGGACTTGTATGCTGAAAACTACAGAACATGGCTGAAAGAAATCAAAGATCTACACCATATTCATGGATTGGAAGACTTTAACGTAGCCATATCCGTTCTCTCTAAAATGATACATAAGGTTGCACAATTCCTGTCTACATCCTAGCAAGACGTTTTGTAGATATAGACAGCTTATTGTAAAATTTAAATGAAAAGGCAAAGGAACTAGTCTAGCTAAGACAATTTTGAAAAAGAAGAATAATGTGGAAGGAATGACTCTTCCTGACTCTGATTATATAGCTACAGTAATCAAGACTGTATGTTACTGGTGAAGGGGTAGACACATAGATCAGTGGAACAGAACAGAGAACCCAGAAATAGATCCATACAATTCTAATCAACTGATTTTTGATAAAGATGCAAAAGCAATTCCATAAAGAAAAATAGTGTTTTCAACAAATAGTGCTACAGCAATTGGAATGAAGGTTAAAAGACAAACGTAGTAAAAATAACAAAAACTACAATAACTAGTCAAGGGATCCACAAGATAAAAAGATGTAAAATGCGACATCAAAAATATAAAACGTGGAGGGAGGAGAGGAAAAATGCAGAGCTTTAGAAGGTATTCAAACTCAAGTTGTTATCAATTTAAAATACATTGTTATAAATAGAACTTGTTATATGTAAACCTCAAGATACCCTATATATATATATATATATAACCCTATATCTGATACATATATATCAAAAACCTATAGTAGACACACAAAAAAATAATGAGAATGGAATGTAAGCATACCACTAAAGAAAGACATCAAGCCACAAAGGAAGAGAGTAAGGGAAGAAGAAAGGATCAGAGGAACTACAAAACAGCCAGAAAACAATTAATTAACAAAATGGCAATAAGTACATACCTATTGACAATTACTTTAAATGTAAATGGACTAAATACTCCAATCAAAAGACATAGAGTGGCTGAATGGATTAAAAAAACAAGACCCATCTATATGCTGCCTACAAGAGACTCACTTCAGACATAAGGACACATACAAACCGAAAGTGAATGGATGGAAAAAGCTATTCCATGCAAATGGAAAGCAAAAGAAAGCTGAGGTAGCTATGCTTATATCAGACAAAACAGACTTTAAAACAAAGACTGTAATAGACAAATAAGGGCATTGCATAACGATAAAGGGGTCAATCCAACAAAAGGATATAACATTTGTAAATATTTATGCACTCAACATAGGAGAGCAGATTCAATGGGAGAGACAATGAGAGGTCTCTGTTTGCTCATGCAGCAAAAACAGGACAGTGGATACAGCAAGGGCACGCTGTCCTTCTGTTCCCCAGCTGTCAAGGCAATGATTTGCCCAGGCATAAAGGCCATTACTGAAACCTCCACAGATGAAGAGGTAATCAGGGGGTGCACACAAGGCTCCCACATCAGTGACATCATCTGTAGACTCGTTCATCAGCATAGAGGTGTTAGCTTTGTGTAACCAAGGCTCAGATACTATTTTGTTACATGCTGAGAGGTTGCCTGGGTATATCAAGAAATTTACAGATGGCCTGGGTTACACTGGTGGCTGCACAGAATTTTTCATACAAATATTCAGAAGATCTTGTTTTCTCCTCCCAAGGCTAGGTTAAATTAAAGCAATAAATGAGTTTAGGTGGGCTTACCACCCTGAGTCAGTAAAATGGGCCAGCAGAGCAATTTATACAATCAACAGCATCTGGAATCACAGTGAAATTACTTACAGGGAGAACTAAGGGTCATTACTGTCTTAAGACACACTGAGGTTTCTGACGGCAAATCCAGCAATCAGAGAGGTTCCCCCTTTTGGAAGGGATTGGGAAACGTCAGCAAGGGCATTGTCCTTCCACAGAAGAGAGGGAGAAAATAAAGAAACAACAGTGGAAAAGGGTATTTAGGCCTGGTCCACTCGTCCTGGGAAAGCTGTCTGCCTCAGACGTCGGCTGCTTCTCTTCCTGGTCAGTTTGATTTGAGGTCCCCAGTGTTTGTTCAGGACCAGATGTCAGCTGAGCCTTCTTCAGCTGTGAGATGTGCACCCAAGGCTCGAGTCCCTGAAGTTTGGCTGCCATCTGGGTAGAGAGGAGGGCCTGGTGTAGTCCCTCCTAAGGAAATTTCAAGGGCAGTAAAAGTGGAAATGTCAGTTTGGAGTATCACAGCCAGACATTTAAGGAGACTAGAAGAATTTAGGGTCCAGCCCAGCTTACAGGTATAACAACACCTTAAAGACAATAGGGCTAGAATCTAATACCTACAAAGGTGTGAGCATAATTTCTCTCTCCACAATAACCTCCAGTCTAAAAAATAAAGATAATCATAGTAAAACTAATTTGTTTGTATTTGGCTTGGCCTGATTATTTATATAAATGTAGCAAGACTAGTGATTGATCATATAAGCTTTTTCAAGATTGCTTTGCTGGAACTTGTAAGCAAGGTACTAGGCTGATTTTTCAAAGCAGTCCCTAAAAGCTGTCTGGTCATTTTTTAGTCTATGCACATCTTTCTTGAATATGACATTTTAGATAAAAGCTTATCTAGAATAATCTAGCCAGTATTTCCAACTGCGTCCCATTACAAGGAGAACAGACCTTCACTGAAGGCATGCAAATACATACACTGTCATGAAAAGAATACTTATGAGTTACCAAATCCTGAGGGGATCAGGCAGAGAGAAAAAGATAAATGTTTCAACCCTTCTTGCAAAGATACACTTTACCAAATTGCTGTAAGTCATAGAGAGCTTAAAGGAGAGGAGAAAAACGGGTCCTTGACATTTGGAAAACAAAACATTAGAGCAATCAGTCCTCCGCTTAAGTTCCAGAAATTCCCACCCAGCTCAGTGTTATGATCTTAAAGTTACCAAAACCTATATTCCAGAGTACTTGTCAGAGTCACTTTAATGAATCTTTTTGAAAATGAAACGTGTAAAAGCATCACAGTAAAACAACAGCTGTCTGTAACTGACAAAAGACTGTTTTTAGAAAAGGCGACGGGTAAATACAATTGACAAGAAAATTTGGGTATTTTTGCAACATATATTTTAATAGTAATTAGAATTACAGGTAATAACATTATATTAGGCTATATCATATTTTTAAAAATTTTATACAATTTCTAAAACACTTGCTAGTAACACTCACCCATACAATATAACCTAAAAGGTTTATTATTGCTTATTCGATCATGCTGCTCATGTAATTTCACATACCAAATAAGACTAATTAGTGTAATATTTCTCTTTTTATAAGAAGAGCTAATAAATCTTTTGAGATGTCCCAGGTCCTCTCTGGAAAATCCCAAAGTTACATCCAGGTTGAAAAAACATCATTTAGGATTTGAATATTTGGGGAAGTTTGTCAAAAATATTAAGAGATTTGGACAGTTGACCAAATATCACAGATCATTACGAAATAATCCTTAAGCATCTATTTGACTAAAGTAACAATAACAGGTTTCAAAGGCAAATAGAAAATGTTACACAGTTGTAAGCAAAACTTAACTCCTTCAATACTAAGAAGTCTCGGTTTTCCTAAGTAATGAAAGATCTGATAAAGAAAAAGAAAACGCAGGAAATTATTTTGATAAAATATAAAATCTCTGTTTTCTAGGCATATCGCTTAAAGGCAAAGAAGATTTTACCATTTGTTTCATCAGCAGCCCAAAAACCCAAGAAAACTTTGTCCTTTTAACACAAAAGAAAGCCATATTTTAAGTTTGCATTGGCTTATTTTGATATTAAAATTTACTCATTCCAATCTTAGCCAGTCCTGACTGCTCATAAAATTCTTTTCCTGAGATTCCTTTCCCCAACCTTCTACAACTTGCTTTTTACACTTAGATTTGTCCTATTTTTCTTCTTTCCCATTCTGGATTAAGCAGTCTCTCTTTAGGACAAAATTCCTTTCTTTTCCTCAACAGAATACATTTCCATCCCTCGTTCCTTCTTTTACTGAAACACACATTCTGCTTTCCTTGCATTCAGAGGTGCTTCCCTTTTTGTTTCTAGTAGCTTTTCTTGCATAGATTAGAATTCTTAACCCTTGGAATCCCCAAATCCTAGTGAAAACTAAGTAAACAACTGTGGACTGGCAGATTTATAAATACATTTCATAATTTCTAGGAGTATATGCCCTTTTGAATAGCGTGATCTTTCAGTGTGGCACAAGACATGGTTACCAACAGACCCAAATTTATCTTTAGTTTCTTAGCAATAGGAAGCCAAAAGTAGATAAATCTATGTTCAGTAATTAATGTTTTGGTATTTTGTCTTGTTTGAAAGGTGATTTAGATATTCAACGACTATCTATTATGTAGTTTAACTTGGCATAAACTTTGATCTTATTTACATTTATTTTAATTACTTGCTTTTAACAATCATGCTTGGATTAAATTAAATAATCCAACCATCATCTTAAGTTAAATCTTGTTACTTTTTTTTATAGGAATATTATTCTTGTTTTTTTTTTAGATTGGCAGCTGAGCTAACAACTGTTGCCAATCGTCTTCTTTTTTTTATTCTGCTTTTTCTCCCCAAATCCCCCCAGTACATAGTTTCATATTTTAGTCGTGGGTCTTTCTAGTTGTGGCATGTGGGACGCCGCCTCAGCGTGGCCTGATGAGCAGTGCTGTGTCCACGCCCAGGATCCGAACTGGCGAAACCCTAGGCTGCTGAAGCAGAGCGCTCGAACTTAACCACTCGGCCACGGGGCGGCCCCTTACGTTACTTTCTTACCAACAAATTTTATAACAGGGACAGCATGCGCCTACTTGACCAGTAAACTCAGGCAGAGAAAAAAGCTGCACATTTGCCTTATGTCCAACACTAAAAACTCTGAAGACATACCGGTTTTTTATTTACACCAACAACCTTCAACTAGCTTTCATTTACTAAAGATTAATCCTAGATCACGTAAACTTGAAAAGCATTTGAGTTAGTTTCTATTGTATTTCTCAGATTTAAGAAAACAACTTATAAGCACTTAATTTCAAGTCAATTAAATAGAGCTTTTTTACACATTTGTTTTGGCAACACCATACAGAGGTAGAAAAATATCACATCTCCATAACATACACACATAAACATACACACATAGACGTCCGTAACATATAGACAGGCACAGACACGGTCTCATAGCTTTCATTTAAAAAGTTTAGCCATGTCTCAGGTATGAAACTCAAAAGAATGGTTGGATCCAAATTGTATTTCTGGTAGATGGACTTAGTTAAGGTTAGCTGTTCAGCTGGTCAAAAGTCTTTTACTAAAGATTTTTATTTGCATGCTGTAAGGATCCTGGTAGAGCTGTTTTTTGGAGTCATTTTGTCTTTTATTGAAAGTTTAGGGTAATTGCTATTTAAATGTTTCCTTCTGGTTGTTGATTTGTTCCAGTTAACTTAGAATTAGTAATTAGGGGTTTAGCATTTGAATCTTCAGAGTGTCTGATTTCAGAGGGGCCGGTTTTCCCAGAGGGGAAGATAGGAGGATGGTCCGGGGGCGGAGCCTGAGCGCAGGAAGGCTGCCGGGGGTGGAGCCAGAGACAGACGGGTCTGGGAAGACAAGAGGGTGCCTGAGACAAAGAAGAAGGGGGAGGGGAACACGAGGCTTCAGAAGCCAGTTTGTTTTTTCTTTGTCTTCCAGTTGTTTTGGCTAATTTAGACAAGGTGTCTTGTAGTGGCATGATTTTAGAGCTTTGTGTGCATCCAGAAGCCTCCAGGTACCAAGGAAAGTAGATATACCATTCATTCTGCTTAATGTTAGAGCTTCAGTCTTCCAATTTGGTTTTAAGAAAAGCTAGTCTGGGGAGATCAAAAGTTCTCCATAATGGCGATTGCAATTCTGGACTTCCTGTGGTTTGTTTGGCCCATTTAGTTAAAAATGCACGTGTTTTGGTGGGGGTTTTTGGTGAGGAAGATTGTCACTGAGCTAGCATCTGTACCAGTCTTCCTCTGTTTTGTACGTGGGATGCTGCCACAGCATGGCTTGATGAGTGGTGTGCAGGTCCACACCCCAGATACAAACCCACGAACCCTGGGCTGCTGAAGCAGAGTGTGTGAACTGAACTACTGTGCCACCGGTCTGGCCCCAGCCCATAGTTCTTAAACATAAACGCAGCCAGGGTCCCTGAAAGAGGGTTTCCCTCAGAACACTTAGATGACTAGGATCCAATTTCTGAAATTTCCTCTGAAAATCCAAGAAAGTTGCTAGAGTGCTAACCTTGATCTAAAAACCACATCTAAAATCTAAAAACCAAATTTAGATTTTAGGAATCTAAAAACCAAAGAAAGTTGCTGGATTCCCAGCCCAGACTCCAAAAGGAATCTAAAAACTAAACCAAAACTCTTGGATTTTCAGCAAGCCTGAACCCCAGGAGGAACTGTGTTACCTTCAGAAAATGACTGAGCACTCACCAAGGATGATGCCTTAAACCCAAGGACAGAGCCTTGAACAGGAGGACAAAGTCCCTCCCCTGAGAGGACAAACCCTTTCTTGATCCTGGATAAAGTCTGAGAGCTCAGAACACAAAGCGAGGGGAGCTCAAAATCCAAGAGGAGACTCACCAAGCTGAAAGCAGGCAGCAGCTCACACAAGTGATGAGAACGAAGGGCTCGGTGCGGGCGCCTCACTTGACTCTGGGGGCCCCATCTCTCGGGGGTCACCTTCTTTGGATCCCACTTTTCTGACACCATATATGTCAACTTAGAAAGAAAATTTTCCTGTCATTTTACCCTCAAAATGAGTTTATTGGGGAATAGCCATAGGAATTGCAATCCGGGATGTACATGCTATGGGGAACCATAGGCAAGTCTGGAAAACAAAGCCAGGGAACTGCTTTTATAGAGAAAAAGGGGGAGGGGCAGGGTTTTTCTAATTGAAAGTCCATTGGAAGAAGGTAACAGTTCAGGGCAGCAACGGCTTATCATTGGCCGAGCTGCAACATTTCTCATTGG